>NC_046156.1:144577429-144816886 GCF_011064425.1 Rattus rattus | reverse complement strand
GACAATTTACTACTATTGTCAATGCGCCACAGATTGACATTTGACCTAATATTCATAAAATACCAACTGATGGATTTTGCAGAAATTCACAAGCTGATTCTGAAATTCCTATAAGAAATTAGGATTTTTAAAAACGGGTAAGCTCATGCTTCAAAATGTTATTGTTTTCTACAAATCTTCAGTGGCTGAAGTACTAGAACTTTCAAAATGTAGAAATACAAATAAACGGAAAATATTTTGTGTTTAGAAATAAACTCTAATATGTGTGTCTTTCTTTTTAAAGGTTGTCAAAGCACATTATTTGGTCTTTAAAACAAATAGTATTTAAACAACTCCATAGGAATGTGCAAAAATTGATCTCCTCAATTTTTCCGTACAGAAGAAAAATGGTATCTTGGAGCTGGAAAGATGGATCAATGGATAAGAACACTTTCAGCATAAGCCTGAGGAACTGAGGTCCGATCCAGAATTGTGTCCTCTTCAGTCCACTCCATGATCTGCCTACCACAGAGAGAGGCAGCACTGTGTTGGTGCATGATGAGGGAGGCTATATGTCTCTGAGGAATTATTTATTTACTTACTATATCTTATGTGCCTTCTTCAAATAAATGCTATTTCTCAGATTAAGTTTTGAGAAACACTGAACCTTATTTGCATTTCCATAAAGTTTTATGCATAATGATCCTGCAATAAATACCAGCCAGATCGATGTAATATCCCTTCAAGGCTTTAACTAATATCACTCTCCTCTGCATTATAAATCGTCCACCGCTCTTTCTGGTCAGTTCTGCTAAGGGAATATTCGGCACTGGATGAGTCAGTGGGAACTGAGGAGGGGCAAGTTTTGCTGCATGTGTTAATTATGGATACAAGATCAGGCAAAATATCCGGGGCAATATGGCCAGGGCACCAGTCTTTCTGCAATTAAGAAAACTCTTACATTTTTGCTTTCATTTTCTTCTTATTTTCGACCAACTTGACTGGCCTGTTTAGTTGGAGACGTGCTTTATCTGCAGTTTTGTGTAACCACAGAATTAAGGCAGTTTAGAAAAATTGTTTTTAAGGCCTGCATTTCTCATTTTGGAGGAGAACAAAGAAATATAATTACTCATCTCCAGGTTCCGGCCCTGAACCTGTTCTCCTGTCATTAGCCCTTCACAGGTGTCCTGTCTATTGGCCAGTGGAATGGTGGGCACCTGCTCCAGTCTCCTGTCACAGCCTGGACTTCCCACTCTATGGGTTGGTGGATAATTGCCATTCCTTGGACTGTTACTTTTAAAGTACCCAGGTTTTATCAATAAGAATTATGGAGTTAGATCTGCTTCAAGTGTGCTGCTGTCATCATAAAAATGTGAATAACATCTTTAGATCAAACAGTACATAAAAGAAACTTTAGCAATAAAAATTAATAGTGTATCCATTCACCGTCTTACGGTCTGCTGCTTATTGAATTAGTCCGGTTGCTGAGGATGAAATCATAAAGCCGACTAAAGAAAAAATAACATAAAAATGCATTTGTTTATGATCTTCCAGTACCAGGAGAGGAATCAAATCAGTAATTTGAAAACCATTTCTCAAGGATATAACAGAGTGAAGAATAAAAAAAACAATTTACTTCTACTCCATAGGATACGTTAAGGCTGCAGGACTAAGGCAAAGAAACCCCCTACCATATACGGGCTTTCAAGGTGAAAGAAAATCCTTGTCACATCCCAGCAGTGGAAGAAAATAAGGAAGGAAGATTAATGACTCTGGTGCAGGACAAAATAAACCTTGAAGTCTAAACAATCTTCCATCACACAGAAAGCGTGTGAACCCATTATCACTGCATTGTAACTTGTCAGTGTCTCATTTCTTAACTATGGTGCAAGTCTTTAAACATGCAAATGCTTCTGGCACTAAAACAGAATTAAAGAAATTGTGAGCTGTATAAATATGAGCCGCCTCTCAGTGCTCAAACGCATGTAAATCTTTTAGCTTCTCTTGCCTTCATCCAGCAATCCTGACTCAACAGCACTTGTACTCTATGCTGTACAGTCGCGAGTTTCAGTAGAGCTTCTAGCTGCACTGCTCAGAATGCCTGTCCTGTGGCTTTGCTTGGATTATTGTGCAGATCCTGAAGCCCAATAGCCAGGCAGCATCATCAGCCTCCCCTGGAGCCATTCACCCAACAGATGCTTGGGTTTGGTTCATTTATTGTTGGTAGCATTTTGTTTTGTTTTGTTTGTTTGTCTTGAGACAGGATTCATGTAAAACAGGCTGGCCTGGAATTCATTATGTGACTGATGCTGGCTTTGAACTCCCAATCCTCCTACCTCCCAAGTATTGTGCTTACAGGCATGCAATAGCTAACAGACTCTTAACTATTATATTTCTTTCCTTTTTAACCTGGGGCTTTTAAGTTGGGGAGACTATAAATGGTTCTCCTGAAATATGCTTCAAGTTGGTTTAATATTGACCAAATATGAACATTAATTTCTCCTAATAGTAAAATAATAGTGGTTTTTAGAAGAAAATTCTTATCTTGTTCCTTTGAACAAATTGTGATAACAGTAGCTGTAGTTAAAAATGCATCACAAATTCACAGATAATAGGATGCCCAAGAGTAAAAAAGACCAAAATGTGAATGCTTCATTCCTTCTTAGAAGGGAGAACAAAATACTCACAGGAGGAAATACAGGGACAAAGAATGGAGCAGGGACTGAAGAAAGGGTCATCCAGAGACTGCCCCACCTGGAGATCTGTCCCATGTGCAGCCACCAAGCCCAGACACTATTGCTAATGCCAGGAAGTGCTTGCTGCCAGATATGGGTGTTCTCTGAGAGGCTCTGCCAAAGCCCTACTGATACAGATGAGGATGCTTGCAGCTAGCTGTTGGACTAAACAAGGGGACCCCAATGGAGGAGTTAGAGAAGTCTGACGGAACTGAAGGGGTTTGCAACCTCATAAGAAGAACAACAATATCAGCCAACCAGACCCTACCAGAGCTCTCAGGGACTAAACTACCAACCAATGAGTGCACATGGAGAGACCCATGACTCCAGCCACATATGTAGTGGAGGATGGCATTGTCAAGCATCAATGGGAGGAAAAGCCCTCGAGGCTCGTTTTCCCAATGTGGGGAAATGCCAGGGTGTTGGGTGGGGGTGAATGGGGCTAGAAGCATCCTCATGGAGGCAGGGGGAGAGGTATATTGGAGAGGGAGGAAAGTGGATATCATTTGAAAAAAATAAAATTTAAATAAATAAATAAGTACATCCAATGAGCCTAGGCTGTTAGATTGTTTTCCATTTAACATCACTGGACAGGAGCCTATGCTGGCAAGGCAACTCTTTCACAGTAATTAAAAGACCCAGTCTCATAGGCACACTGAAGGTCTACCACGGGTGCTTGTGGGACAATTATGGAGGATCTTGAATCAAAGGTCATTAGTAACCAAGACTGAAAGTAACATCCATAGCTTTTAGGTTATTCTGGTTAAAGTTCAGACATAAGGGGCGTTAAAGGCACTCACTGCTACAGTTGAGTTTATAAAGTCACAGATTATAGGACTAATATAGAACAGTCAATTTCTGTTTTATATTCACACAGTTATTCGGTGGTGCCCTTGGGACCCTACGCATACTAACATCTTCTAATGTTGAAGGCCTTCATATAAAATGTCAGTGTTTGCATTGACCAAAGTACATCGTTCTGTAAAACCATCTCTGGTTGACTTGTTTCCCCAATGCAATGTAAAGGCTGTGCCATGCTATATTATTTAGAGAATAATGACATAATAAAAATAAATATATGTTTGGTACACATGCAACTTTCTAGGTATTTTTATTTGCAGCTGGTTGAATTATTGATGAAGACCCCATGAAGATGGAGAGATGAGATGGGTGTATTAACAATCATAATTGGAAAATGACATTTGAAAATCAATGATTTTATAACATCACTCAAATTCACAGGTGTGTATTTAAGAAAATGTGTGTAAGATCTTATGACACTGGGGCTGGGGAGTGGCTACCGCACAAACATAAGGATCCGAATCCAGATGCGCAGAACCCATATAAAGATGGCAGAGCGGCAAGCGCATCTGCAGTCCCAGCATTTTGTGACATAAAGGGAGATGAAGGCAAGAGTTTCCTTAGAGTTCACAGGCCACCTAGCTTGCTGTATGTACCAACAAGGTAGAAGTCTAAATCTACATTTGAAGTTGTTTTCTGACCTCTATACCCAAATACCAGTGTGTTGTATCATATATATGAATGCAGATACAGTCACATGCAAAGAGAAACATACACAGAGACAGACATAAATCAAAAGACACTAATGAAAGAAGTCAAGGAGGTCCTAAATAAAAAAAAATGACATATTCATGAATTTTAATACTTTACATGCTAAAAGGCTTATGTCTCCAAGTAGATTCATAGATTCAGTGGGATGTCAATTAAAATTACAGTTTAACTAGAATGCATTAAAACTGGTTAGTTCTAAAATTTATGTGGGGAAATAAAATAATTAGAAATATCATAAATATTTCTAAAAGAAAAACCGCAAAGTTAAAATGCTCACGCACATAATTTGAAGTTTTTTCACAAACCGCACTAATCACTTGCAGAAGCCTGAAAATAGACCCCCTGATCTGCATTGTTTGCTAGCTGTTCTTTGTGTGTCATATCCAAGAACCCGCTAAAGCCTGTGCAATCCATTGTGCATGTATGTGCACGTATGTACTTTTATACATGTGTGAAGTATCAACTCCTGACCATCTGTCTTAGTCAGGGTTCCTATTCCTGCACAAACACCATGACCAAGAAGCAAGTTGGGGAGGAAAGGGTTTATTCAGCTTACACATTCACATTGCTGTTCAACACCAAAGGAAGTCAGGACTGGAACTCAAGCAGGTCAGGAAGCAGGAGCTGATGCAGAGGCCATGGAGGGATGTTACTTACTGGCTTGCTTCCCCTGGCTTGCTCAGCTTGCTCTTTTATAGAAACCAAGACTACAAGCCCAGGGACTGCACCACCCACAATGGGCCCTCCCCCTTGACCACTAGTTGAGAAAATGCCTTACAGCTGGGTCTCATGAAGGCATTTCCACAACTGAGGCTCCTTTTCTGTAATAACTCCAGCTTGTGTCAAGTCGACACACAAAACTAGCCAGTACACCATCCTACTACATTTTCAGATAGTTCTACAATATAATAGTAGTTGTTTCATAACAGATTTTTAGTGCAGGATATTTTACCCAAATTTACTCATTTATAGGAACGATAACTGAAGCTTGAGGCAGAAAAACTTCGATTTTCCTGTCTGGTGTTTTCTTTCATGCTATTAGGTGATCCCTGGACATTATAATAATCTTCTTTCTCTCAGCTCCATGCCAAAAGATGACTAGCACCTAATACTTAACATTTCTTTCATTTCTTAGATATTCTTAAAATCAAAATCTTTGGGCTTGGAAAATACTTCAGTCACTAAAGTCTATTTCACTTTTATGTCAAGGTGATTTCCATTTGCATGTTTAGCTGTTGAGTTCCCTCCAAGCCAAATATCTCTCTGACTTTAGTTTTACCCCCACTCTTCGTCCATCATCCCAACTGACCACAGACACGTTGATCATTTCAGAATATAGAAGCTGTTTGGTAATTGCTCCATTGCAAGATATGCAGTACTGGCCAGTGGAGACATGCTCAGCCAAGAATACACAGTGAGAGAAACAGGGTCCTCCAAATCTTTGCACACTACCGACTGTGAAAGAGACACTGTTAATTGGAGTACATATTTCTATTAATTTTAATCGATTAATTAATTAAAAGAGAAGGTTTGAATGCCAAGAGATATTTAATACATTCCATAGAGAGAGGACAGTCAAAATCAGCTTCAAAAAGTATATCTAGAAATGATCTAGGGAGGCTGCTGGAAACCCAAGTGGGTTTTTCTACCAGCTTTAGCAATAATTTTCTCATTTTCAGGTTTGTTTTGGTTTTATCATCTCTTCATTTCCCGTAACTGAAAATATTCCCGCTAAGCTAGCTTTTACTGTAACATTTCACATACGTTAAAATCACTGTTTTTATTTTTTTTAGTTATTTTATGTGCATGAGTGTTATACCTGTGTGTGTGTGTGTGTGTGTGTGTGTGTGTGTGTGTGTGTGTGTGTACCACATGTATGCCTGGAGCCTGCAGAGGGGAGAAGAGGTTGGATCCCCTGAGGGTTGGGAGCTAGCATGTGAGAAAGAGGAACAAATACTAGCTAGATCTTCTGCAAGAACAACGAGTACTCTTAACTGCTGCGCCGCGTCTCTGCAGATCTATCATAGCTTCTTAAAGAGAAGATCCAAGCACACAGCTGGCATACAAACATGAATACATACAGTATGTGCTTAGCAAACACATTTTAGAAACACAAAAAGAGCCCCACGATGTTTCAAAATAAGCATCCCTTCAAATTCAAGGAGTAGAAGCTGCCTTTATAGCTTTAATTTTTCAAGGTAAATTAGAGCAACCGAAATCTCCCTTTAGTATTCAAAGTAGCTAAGACACAAAACATAAATGTGACTCTAAACCCAGCTAGTCCATTATGCAGCTTAATAATTCCTACAGGAAATTAATTAGAAAGCCAATTGCTTGGGTGATACAAATCCCTACTGAAAAAAAGGAAGAAAGGAAGAAAGGAAGAAAGGAAGAAAGAAAGAAAGAAAGAAAGAAAGAAAGAAAGAAAGAAAGAAAGAAAGAAAGGTTGTTGTCTTAAGCATAAGACAGTGCATAGCAAGATGCAAGAGAACTCGTATAATCCCCTTTTCTTCAGTTTCCATGGCTAGAGTTACACCAGCCAGCCATGACAGCTATGGAATGTTAGCTCTTTAGTCCGCAATGACTATTTTTGTAAAGGACAATGAGTTCTGCACAAGGTCAAAAACAGTGTGAATTGTTCTATAAGGAAAAGTTCTTTAGAAAAAAAAAAATTTATTGAAGACCATTTACTACCACAGAGGCAGAAACGGCTTTTGTTACACACAGGAGCCAGCCCGGTGGCCGCGAGTGCGGAGAGCAGGTGCCTAGAGTGATAGGAATCATTACACTTCGAGCAGATGCTGAGACGCTGAAGCGCCAGGGTGTTGTGCACTGTTCCGAGATCCCGCAGCCCGTAACATCTAAGCAATCAAAGGTCAAACGAGGCAAGCACGCGTCTACTATTACGGAAGATTATTGGACTCACACTCTCAATTTCACTGCCTTCCCCTGGTGCTCAGTAACATTAACCTGAAATGCTGTGAATTTTATACAGAACTTGCCACAGGAAACATGACTCCTTTGGATAAACTTGAAAGTGTATTGCCTATAACACAAAGAAGTTGCTGCTGCATGTCGAGACACCCCTTCTGGGTGGCCACAACGCCAACTATGAGGAGAAAGTAACCTTGCGATGAACTAGTTCCAGTTTAACTTTCACCCACTCTCATCTCTACACAGACAAAGCTGAGAGAAAAGTTTCAGCCCAGCCAAGAAGAAGCACAGAAACTCAGGTCATCTCCTACACAGCCAGCTCAGACTTCTTTTGCAAGCTACATCGTATATACAAACCAAAAGGATAAATACTTCTTACTCTGATACTGAAAGGAGATACTTCAGAGTTAATTAACGACAGAAAAGGAAGTGTGGATACACTAAAATCATTCAGGTAATCTAACAGTGTCCCAGATGCTTTGTTTCATATGTGTTGGCTACTGTTCTGTTAACCCAGTTTTCAACCCATGCCTGCCTCCCTGTTTCTAGTTCTTGAGTCTCCCCTCCCCCCTTTCCTTTGTGCTTTCTTCCTTGTTCCTCTCTCTTAACTTCCTTGCTTCTGCCAGTGGGAAGGATTAAGGTCAGTTTCCATCCTGGCCTTTCTAACAGCCAGTCTGTGCTTCAAAGTTCCTCTGTGCTTACCTTCTTTTCTTAACTAACCCTTATTCTAAGCATTCCTTCTGGATCATTTACAGGTTGAGAAACCCCAATTCAAGGATTCAAAACAACGCTAAATGCTCCCAAAACCAAAGCCTCCTAAGTGTCAACGTGGTGCTAGAAAGCATCCGGCCTGGCCTCTTATGATAGGCAGAGAAAAAATGAACATGAGGTAAATACAAACTGCAAAAGAGATTTTAGAAATCTGTGCAAATTCTTTAAATGCAACTTAAATGTCTTTACTATTTATTATTTCAATATCCCTAAAAATGTTGGGTTTTGAGAGGCAAATTCCTCAAAATAATATTTTTTACAACTTTTAAATCAAAAGAAATGTAGAGTTTTTTTCTGTATTGTTTTATTTTTTTTATTTTATTTTTTACAGTTTTTAATGGATTTTTTTATTTGCATTTTAAATGTTATCCCCATTCCCGGTTTCCCCTCCAGAAATGCACTGTCCAATGCCTTAGTCTCCTGCTTCTATGAGGTTACTCCCTCACCCACCCACCCTTTCACCTCCAGCCCTGATGTTCCACTACAAAGGGGCATTGAGCCTTGACAGGACAAAAGGCCTCTTCTCCCATTGATGCTGAACAAGGCCATCCTCTGCTACATATGCAGCTGAAGCCATGGGTATATCCATGTGTACTCTTTGGCTGGTGGTTTAGTCCTTGGGAGATCTGGTTGGTTGGTATTGTTGTTCTTATGGGGTTGCAAACCCCTTCAGCTCCTTCAGTCCTTTCTCTAACTTCTCCATTATGGACCCCATTCTCAGTTCAATGGTTGGCTATGAGCATCCACCTCTGTATTGACATGTTCTGGCAAAGCCTCTCAGGAGACAACTTTACGAGGTTCCTGTCAGCATGCACTTCTTGGCATCTGCAATATTGTCTGGGTTTGGTGGCTGTACATGGGCTGGATCCCCAGTCTTCGGATGGCCTTTCCTTCAGTCTCTGCTCCACTTTTAGTCTCCATATTTCCTCCTGTGAGTATTTTTGTTTCCCCTTCTAAGAAGGACTGAAGCATCCACATTTTGGTCTTCTTCCTTCTTGGGCTTCATGTGGTTTATGAATTGTATCTTGGGTATTCTGAGTTTGGGGGCTAATATCCACTTATCAGTGAGTGCATACCATGTGTGTTCTTTTGTGATTAGGTTACCTCATTCAGGATGATATTTTCTAGTTCTGTGCATTTGCCTAAGAATTTCATGAAGTCATTGTTTTTGAAAGCTGAGTAGTACTCCATTGTGTAAATGTGCCACATTTTCTGCAACCATCCCTCTGTTCAAGGACATCCGGGTTGTTTCCAGCTTCTGGTCATTATAAATAAGACTGTTATGAACATACCGAAGCATATAATCTTCTTATATATTAAAGCATCTTTAGGCTCTATGCCCAGGAGTGGTATAGCTGGGGCCTCAGGTAGTATTATTTCCTATTTTCTGAGGAACCTTCAGACTGATTTCCAGAATGGTTGTACCAGCTTGCAATCCCACCAACAATGGAGGACTGTTCTTCTTTCTCCACATCCTTGCCAGCATCTGCTGTCCCCTGAGTTTTTGACCTTAGCCATTCTGACTGATGTGAGGTGGAATCTCAGGGTTGTTTTGATTGATTTGCATTTCCCTGATGACTGAGGATGTTGAACATTTCTTTAGGTGTTTCTCAACCATTTGATATTCCTCAGTTGAGAATTCTTTGTTTAGCTCTGTACCCCATTTTTAATAGGGTTATTTGATTGTCTGGAGTCTAACTTCTTGAGTTCTTTGTATATATTGGATATTAGCCTTCTATTGAATGTAGGATTAGTAAAGATATTTTCTCAATCTTTTGGTTGCCATTTTGTCCTATTGACAGTTGCCTTTGCCTTTCAGAAGCTTTTTAATTTTATGAGGTCCCATTTGTCAATCTTGATCTTAGAGCATAAGCCATTGGTGTTCTGTTCAGGAAAATTTCCCCAGTGTCCATGTGTTTGAGGCTCTTCCCCACTTTCTTTTCTATTAGTTTTAGTGTGTCTGGTTTTATGCGGAGGTCCTTGATCCACTTGAAATTGAGCTTTGAAAATGCTGTCATTTTCTCACTGGATGGTTTTAGCTCCTTTGTCAAAAATCAAGTGACCGTAGAGGTGTGGGTTCATTTCTGAGTCTTCAATTCAATTCCATTGATCTACATGCCTGTCTCTGTACCCATACCGTACAGTATTCATCACTATTGCACTGTAATACAGATTGAGGTCAGGAATGGTGATTCCCCCAGAAGTTCTTTTATTGTTGAGAATAGTTTTCGTTATCCTGGGTTTTTTGTTTTTCCAAATTTTAAAACATCTAATGACTTATAGGTAGGAAGACGAGCCAAAAGCAGGAAATAAGTCAGCCCGACATCTAAAGAAAAATGTAAATTCTGTCATTCTTTTCCATCTCTGATATAAACACAACATAACAAAAAAATTTTCTACATTTACAAAAATATATTGTCTAGCCACATCATCAAGCAGGAATAAATATAGTAGGAGAAAGTGAAAATAAAGAGTAAATGAGACAAAAATGAGCCTGTCATGTACAGGTGTCATGGGACAAGGGTTCTCAGGGGTGTGTGTCTTCCCTAATGAGAAATACTGATCTTCACCCAGTGAGAAAAATGATACTTTATACAGCCAATAAATACAACTTTTATTAACTTCACCGATTACCTGATGCAAATGCACACTGGTACATTGTATGAATCCAGTAACCCTGTTAAAGCATTGAAGGCAGACTTTATTCAGATCCATCATGACTGGAAAGGAGATACTTGAATAGTGTTACTACAGGGATGAGATTCACCTCAGCTCCAAATACAGTATAGCCATATGGGAATTGAGAGACAAAAGCAGGATAGAGATGACTGGAAAAGAAGCACATCAAAAACAGATGTAGGTAACCTAACCAGACACACCGGGTTGTCCAGGGAAGTAAGAGTTCATCGGGTGTTACAGGGATTACACATCAGATGGCCTGTGTAGCATTTATAGGGATCACAAACGGATGGCCTGTGTAGCATTTACAGGGATCACAAACAGATGGCCTGTGTAGCATTTACAGGGATCACAAGTAGATGGCATGCGCAGTTCATCAGGCATTTGCAGGGATCACATACAGATGGCTTGTGTAGCAGATATCTTTTTAGGCTTTCCTGCAAACTTTAAAATAGGAATACTCTCTACAAACTTCAAACAGAGTAAAAAGTAGAAGTTCTTACAACTTAGTTTTAAAAATGACTTTTCTTCTTAAAAAGAAGAGGGAAGAAAATGCCCAGATGGAGGTGGGTACAAAACTGTCCATGGGAATCCCCAAATGGACGCTGATCACTACAGATGAGCACAAGTTCCTAACAAAAAAGTCATGTTCTTTGGGGAAAATGTCATTAAACTAAGCCAGACTCCTTTAATACTTGACGATCAAAAGCTGTGAATAGGGAATGAGCATGGAAAGAACTGGAGAACAGACAGAGAAATGAAGAAAACAGGTTGGAATACTAGAGCAGATAATGGAGGATTTGGCAGAAGAGCATAATGAGTAAACTTGAACAATTTAAATCCTAAGTGTAGTTGATAATTTTGCTTAATAAATGATAATATGTATATATTTGAAATAACATGACTTTGGTTGTAACTAACCTGTTCTTCCTCCTGAGTTAATCATGGTTCATTCCTAGTTTTATCTAAGCTTGTCCACAGTTTAGAAAAAATATTAGGATAGGTCTATCCTAAGCAGGAACTCTCAGCTCTACAGAATGCATTTAGCTGTTTTTCCTTAGATGGAGCAAACTATTCTATTTGCATGCTCCACAAGATCACGTAGAGAATATCTCTGGGCTCTTGGCAGAGATTCCTGGCTATTCTGTGCTGGATCTCTGCTCTTCACCTTGCAAATCATCTGTCTGACTGTTGGCAAAGAATGCTGTCTTGAATAAATCAAATGAGGCAAGCATCCTTGACAGGATAAAAAAAAGCTATAGACCATATTAACAAATGAAATAGACATGATTCCTGAATCTGCCCCCACCCCTGCCTCCCACAGTGAATGCTGGGATGCTACTACACAGTGTTGAAGCAAAGCTCATTCTTCCCCTTCAAACACATGGTTAGCTTCCTTCCATTGCTCTCAGCTCTCACAAGAGATTCAGCAGAGTTGTGGAGTCTCAGAAAGCCACCTTGAATGGCGGCTGGGGAACAATTAGCACCATTTGAATTAGCCACAGTCAATGCACATAATTACATAGTTCCTTTCCCACAGTCTGTCTCTCAAAGCAGACACTTACAGCCTACTTCCCCCAAAGCCCTTAGAGTAGAACTATTTCCTTCTGAGATTCAGAAGTGAGTGCTCAGTTTGTCTATTAGAGCAACTCCTTTATCTTCCTTAAAAAGACAAATTCAACAAATCAGAACATTCCTGAACCTAAATTTTGTCTGCCAATATCAGGTTACACTTCAGACATGAGTGTTATGTACTATCTGAACTTTGATACACAGCATGGCCTTGATTTTTTTTTTCTTTTACACTCAAAGGGAAATTTTCCACTGACGAATTAAAATCTTGTTTCACCTTTTTTATTCCAACTTGTACATTAGTATCTTTATATCCAAAGACCTTAGAAAGTGAGAAATAGTAATAAGATTTTCAGTGGAAAGAAAATATTTTTAAAAGGGAGAGGTCAAGCCGACTTTCCTAACCACCATCAAAGTCAGATGGTTTAGAAAGGTTCAACATTTGAGGAAAGGTGAAAATTTTGCAGGTGTTAAGGAATGAAGCAGAAAAATATTTTTATACATAAAAATAATATGGAATTGCCAGAAGAAAGGTATATCTGGGTCAGCATATTGAGATAACACTTAAAATGAATATATAGAGAATATAGAATAATATTCAAGTTTTATCACTAACCAAGATACAGAAATATACAAAGAGAAGACACTTTTTATTTTCTGCTGGCAATTTATTTTTATGTAGATAAGTGAACCATTTAGTTTTACTCTGCTGGTTTTACTTGATTATGAATTATAAATGAGGTAGAGATCTAACATTTAATAGTTAACAATGTTTTCAGCAATGATATTTAAATTGAAATTTTTCTACTGGTTTGAAACCTCTAGAGAAGACACAGAATCCTTATCTAATTTTATTAATACTTAATAATTTTGTACCTTGTCTTTAATTTTAAAACCACATCTTATTAGTTCTTTGACAATTTCATACCTGTATACAATGTATCTTGATCAAATCTATACCAAATTCTTACCACTGCAGTCCCCCCTCAAAAAAACAAACAAACAAACAAACAAAAAACCCACCCAATACATCCCCTTCCCACTTTCATGTTCTTTCCATGTTTTTCATAACCCACTGAGTCCAGTTTTACTACCTGCTGGAATGTGGACTGGCCTTGCTGGATTGACCATGTGCATATCTTGTGGACAATGATGTCTGTAGTGATCTGTGTGCAGCAGCCATCCATATGCAGAGAAGAGAATTCCACAGCACTCCTCCCTATCCTCACAGCACTCCTTCTCATTTTCCTGCTCTTAAATTCTTTTTGTTCCCTTTTCCACAATGTTTCCTGAGCCTTGCTGGAGCAGGAGGGAAGAAGGATTGGTACAAACACCCCATTTGGGACTGAACATCCAACAATCACTTCTTCTCTGCATTTTAGCAGTTATAAGTCTCTTCATTAATCGCTGTCCACTGCAGAAGGAAAACGAAACCTTTTCTGACCAAAGTGATAGCAGCACTAACCTATGGGTATAATCAAAATATTTAGAAAGCAGTTTGACAAAGTCTCCATTTAGTAAAACAATGGTAGACAGGTTTTCTGTGCCTTTGACTCCCTAGACCAGGAACTTTTGACCAGGTATACAGTACCAGGCCCAGAGTCTCCCCTTTGGAGCAGGCATCAAATATGATGATGATGATGATGATGATGATGATGATGATGATGATGGTGGTGGTGGTGGTGGTGGTGGTGGTGGTGGTGGTGGTGGTGGTGGTGGTGGTGGCGGCGGCGGCGGCGGCGGCGGCGGCGGCGGTAGTGATGGTGATGATGATGATGATGATGATGATGGAGATGAAGAGGAGGAGGATGATAATGAAGATGATAGTTGATTATACCAGTAAACAATCATCCAAGTATTGCTCTGTGGACACATCATAGCATTACAGCTTCAAGATAAAGGTCTACATAACACCCTCCAGCATTATGTAGGCTAGCTAGCAACTAGAAAGTTGTAGGTTGGTTCCAGCTTAATTTCTCTGTGTTCTGCAACAAGTGTGTGTTGAGTCTTCATCAATAGGTCTTACAATCTACGTATGTTGGGGAACCAAATGCTGTGGCGATGGCCTTCACTGTTTTGGAGGCACCTGGCCTCCTTTACCAATAACATATAGGTAACATTCTATGTCTCTTACTGACATTTTACTTAATAACCTGTGTGCCTTCTGGAGGAATCATCCATCCATGTAAGTTATGGGTGTTCAAACTCTTTTCTTAATTATATTTTAATTACTTTATAAAGTAATGGGTTTCCATAAGGATTTTCATGCATGTTTAGTTTTATTAAACATCCCTAACTCCCTTATTTCTTTATTTCTTCCAAATCCTTCTCCAGCTCAGTGTATACCTTTAAACTATAGGACTACCACCACGCTTTCAAATCACATGTGTATTATCACCTCCTCATACCTTACAACCTCTTCTCCTCCTCTCTCATGGGCACTTTCCAGCTTCCTAACCTCCACAGACTCTCATAATTAAGCATACAAATCTAAACTTCAGAAGCTAGTATTCATGTACGAAAGAGAATGTGGGCATTTGTCTTTCTGGTCCTGAGTTAACAAATTCATAATGTTTTCCGTGCCAACAATTTTCCTGAAAGTTTCTTAATTTCATTTTTCTTTAGAACTGAAAAAAATTCCATTGTGTATATGTGCCCCATTTGTTTGTATTTTCTGTTCATCAGTTGAAGGACATTTAGGCTTATTCTACTTCCTGTAAATAGGACAGCAATAAACACATTCACAGAGAGTTGTTCTGTGGAAGATTGTGAAGTCCTTTGAGTACATGCCCAGCAGTGATATATAACTAGATCATACAGTAGTTCTATCTTCAGGTTTTTTAGGACTCTCCACCCTGATTCCCATAGGAGCTGAACTAGTTTACATTCCTACCAGCAGTGAGCATGTGTGTCCCCACATCTTCACCAACTTTTGTTGTTACTTGGTTTCATTATGCCATCCATTCTGACTGGGGTGAGATGGAATCTCAAAATACCTTTATTTTACATTTCCCTGATGGCTAATGATGTTGAGTGCTTTCAAAAATATTTCTTAGTCACTTGTATTTCTTCTTTTAAGAATTCTCTGTTCTGTTCAGTTTCATGGCCTATTTTTATCCTTTTTAAAATTTGTTCCCTGCCCTAGTTTTGTGTTTAGATTAGTGAGTTGAATTGAATATTATTGTAAAAATATTTTTAATTAAAATTTTTTCAGTATTTTCATATTAGCATTTCTTTATAATGTTTAGTCACAAACCACATAGTACCATTATTAGTGACCCTAGAGGTAACCATAAGAATATTTCTTCCTAGAATTGGCTCTGCTTACTCACTATATATGCACTTTATTTTACTTGAATTTTGGTAATGATTTTATCATCTTTTGCATAGAATGAATATAAAAATCACTCTCAAATTAAACTTAAATTCACCATATTTATGCTCCCATAGATTTTTATTTCTGAATTATTTAAGGAAATATTTTGAATAGAATACTTGGTTATTCTTTTCTGTTCTCCAAAAAATTTTAAATAATGATTTGTTCCAAAATTTGATGGCTAGATAAATCTTCTTAAATTGGATACTTAAAATGCCATGATCTTTGAACAAAGTGATAGTCTATTTCTATTTATGTTACTGACCTGGCTGACACATAGTTTCAAGAGTCCCTCAGTAACCTCAACATTACACTAGTGCTTCCTAAAGAGCCATGCCTCCTACTCACCACATTTAAGGTGAATCTGTCCCATACTGATTCTGTACTTGGAAGTGGGACTTGGTAGCCACCATTAACAAAAGTGCCACAGCAGAACTTTTATAAGCTCTTATCCTGAGTCCTGTTTTCACAGAATTCAGCCTCTATGTTACAAAGATCTAGAGAAGAGTCTCCTATAAAGAGAACCTGTAGAGAAACTGTAGGACAAGACTCTAGGGAAAGAATCAGGTATCCAGGTCATACTCTCAGTGCAGAGCACTGAGACAGCGCTGAAGAAATATTTGCCCAATACAAAATCATGAGAAATGACAAATGCTGTTCTTTTAAGTCTAGTGTTAAGAATTTTTGTTCGGCAACAATAGAATTCAAATATTATTTTTCCTATTTAAGTGTTACAGTTCACAATATTTTCCTGTTTTGCCATGTCTTGGTGAAGGCTATTGAACAAGAACATATTGAATTCCACAAGTATCAAGTTTGCCTACTTTTATAACCACATTAGGTGGGAATTCAAATAGCATCTCTTTCTTTTCCCCTGAAAAGGAAGAATCCTTGTATCATCCCATTATCATCTCATCAGTGATCTCACCAAAATAATTCAGGAAGATGTGTCAGTGATCAACATTTCTAAGCCCTGGTGCATCATATCTAAATCATAAATCCTTTAGAAAACTCAGGATATCATATACAGTTCTTGACCAGTTCTTCTTAATTTGCTGTAAACTTCTTTAAAAACTGAGAAACATGATCTGTGTCCTCTACTCAAAAAATATACAACTGTATAAAGAAACATATTTTACATACAGTTTCACCAATTGTGCATAGCCAAGTCACAGATTCACTAACAAAACAATTCTACAATTTTCTAATGTATTTCAACCCACTTGTTTGCTTTCAAAAAAAGCTGACTGGAAAGAACAAATTAAAAAAGAGGAGTTTCCAGAACTGGAGCAATGATGGTGTGGGAAAACTCACCTGTGCCTCCAGTCCTCAACTTACACCCTTTCACAGATAATAGTCTACAAAGCACTGCTTTTAAACAACGTGACAAAATAATATACAGAGACAAGAGAGGGAGAGAAAAGCCATGAGTGGGGCTAAGAGAAATGATTGCTGAGCACTCATTTGAACAAGGAAGAGACTGACATCATTTCAGAGAAGGTAAGCGAAGTTGCCCGTGGTACCATGGACAGCGCTCAAATGCAGTCGTGGGCTGCTTATTGGAAGGAGGTGGATGAACACATATGCAGTGCATCCCTGGCAGATCAGAGCACACCTGTGGTGAAACTGTAACGAACCATTACTCTCAAAGGAGCCCAGTGAGTGCAGAATGAATTCATCTAGACACAGCTCAAGTTTGATCCGGGACCCATTAGTGTTGACACGTCCTTGTCTCTCCTGCAGTCGGAATAGCCTTCCTTAATCAGTTTCTGTAGCACCTGAGAGAGTAACCAACCACTGTGACAATATAGGGTATTTAAATATCAAGGAAAAGGGAGGAGATCAAGAGGAGAATTCTTCTTTAGCTGACAAAATTCTCCAGAAATAAATATTTCTTTCTCGATGTTTCCACAGTTTGATGGAAACGCTGTGGCTGAGGTAGATGAGAAAAAGAATTAGATTTCACATTTACCTTTACTTTTTCTTTCACAAAAGTAAGTCGAAAGTTCTTAATGCCTTAAATATATCACCATTTTGAGTTCCATCCTATAGGATTATGTCTTCACACTTTGGTTCTTTTTCCAATTAATGGTCCATTTGCGGAATGCACATGTAGTTATTCCAGTTCGGCATGGCTCATTAGGGAGCCTTCGCAGTGCAGGGCTTCATTCCCCTTGGTCTGATATGAATGCATTCATTTAGGGACACACTATAAAATAACTAATAAAGTAAATTTTCAACATTTAGAAAGAAGCAATAAAGCCCAACTTACCTTCCTTGAAAAATAATTTTATCTGTTGTGGCTGTTTCAAAGATTTGAAATCAGGAAGGCACTTTTTATAAGTGGTTTTTATTATAACCTGGAACCTGACTCCTCATTTAAATGTGCATATTAATGTGCAATGCATACCAGAGTAACTCCTGTGGGAAGGATAAATGTGTTAGATTGTGCAAGTATAAAGAATGTAAGAATAAACATGAAAACTGGCAGCCAGTCAGATGGGAGGGGCTGCTACTCTGTTTTTCCTTCCTGGGTAATTTCTCAGTTTGCATGAAGCTTTTGTTCCCTTTAAATACTCAAAACTGATTGCGATTTCATCTGGCTTGTGGACAAAATTCTTCCTAACTATTAGCAAAAGCCTAGACCTTTTGCTAATAGCAAAAATAGGTTCTGCTAGTCTAGTTTTTTTTAACTTTCTTTTTCAATAATTTCAATGATAAAAATATCTTCCTGATAAAAAAGTAATATTCTTAAAAATCTACTACAGACATTTTGACAAATTTCCAGTAAGACAAAAACCCTAGATATTTCAACTGGCAAGCGATAACTAGACTTTGGTTTTATGCTGCACACTTAACAGATTAAGAATATTGATTAGAAAAAGCAGACTGCTAAATACAGTTTATAAATAGGAAATGTAAATGGCTCATAGAAGATAAGAGACTAAGTGCATTGTCAGTTGACAGGCTGCAAGGATGCTCATTTGTTCACCAGTCAGCCCTACGTGAGTAGCTCCACTGTATACAGTGGTCTGGATCTGCCCTCACTGGATTAACACATTGCATGATGACCAGAAAGGTTGTTTCTCTTTGCATGGGAAGTTTCCTTAGGTTCACACCTAAGCCTCAATTTAATCTAGTCCTGTAATCATATCAAATATTTTACCCACAACTTAGACAATAATAAAAAATAAGACCAAAAAGCAAACAAACCAAAACCACCTTACTTTTCTTCATTTCTGATGTTAACAAAATTCTGTAGAAACTCTGTTTTCAGCTTTTTACTTATAGTCTGTTGCCCTGCGTAGGGAAAATTACCCAGATAAGTACTCTACTCTTAGAGCCAGAAGACGTCGTGGCTCTGTACTCAGTGTGGCCTTGCTGGCAAAGGACATGGTGGCTCTGGCACTCGATGTGGTCATTCAAACAGTTACAGAAGACAGGAAATGTGATTAAACCAGACGTGCACTATTCCCATTAATGCTTGAGAGCTGTGAATAGCGAAATTTAATAAAAATTGTAAGTTTTTTATGAAATATGCATCAATACTCAGACTTCAGAAAGACTGAAGCAGACTATAAATAAATGACATAAAACAGTTTTCGGTAGGAGTGGTTAAATGTGTTTTGGAGGACTTGGGGCTGCAGTCTGCAGGACTTTTGAGTTAGAAAGTCGATTTAAGAGGAAGTCAGTCAGCTATTGATTTTCACACTATGCAATCTCTGTGCTTGTGAGGTTTTTTTCCTATCTTGTCTCCTCTATCTTCTCTTCTAGATATTTACAGTAGACAGCCACCCTTTATACAGTCTGAATCATGATAAGCCACACTCCTAGAATTGGGAAACTCTTACGATGAGGTATATTTGTTGGGCATTTAAGATAGTAATATTCTTCTCTGGCAAGGAGGCCAGTGCACAGGTGCGAAGCTCAGCCCGCTAGCCAACCCCAGCACACAATGGGGCACAGAAAGGTTTCATATAAAATAAAGATAAAGCATAATAAATTGTTTTATTGAAGAACTGGGGAGTGTAGACAAAGAAAAGAAGAGATAAGGGGAGGAACTAGCAGGAAGGAAAGGAGAAAAATATGAGGCAAGAAAAGATGTTTTTGATTGACCAAACACAATCTCTCAAGTGTATGGCTAACTACAAACTGTGCAAACTTTGAAAGTTTCCTGAGTGTGGTAGTTTAAATATGTGTGGTCCAGGGAGTGGCACCATTACTAGGTATGGCCTTGTTGGAGGAAGTGTGTCCCTGTAAAGGCGGGCTTTGAGAAAGCTGCCTGGAAGCCAGTCTTCTCCTGTTTGCCTTCAGAACATGATGTAGAACTCTCAGCTCCTCCAGAGTCACACGTGCCTGGACACTGCCATGTTTCCCACCATGATGATAATGAACTGAACCTCAGAACCTGCACGTCAGCCCCAGTTAAATGTCCTTTATAAGAGTTGCCTCGATCATGGTGTCTCTTGTCAGCAATGGAAACCCTAACTAAGACAATGTTCCTTTAAACATAAGGTATCACTACTGTTAGGCAAGGTCATGTGTCTATCCTGATACACAAATGCTCTGTGGGACACAAGATGGTGAGGAAGAAAGGTTCCTCTGAGACACTGGGACAGATTCCAGAAGGATAATGTTCATAGGAGATACATACCTAAAGGGAGCATGGTTTTCAATAAGTTGGCTTTTGTACCAGGTCCAGAAAACCACTGATCATCCACGTTTTCTCATCTGTGGTTCTTCCCAGGTGTCAGAGCTTCATTCTCTGGAAAGCTGTCTGGGATCAACTGCAGAAGATTCGCCCTTTGATGTTTCTGCCTTTCTATCGGTCTCCCCATTTAGCCTTTGGTGTGGTCATTCAAAGAAATCATTTCTTGTACCAAATGAGTCTTCTATCCCTTCCCTGCTCTGAAATCAGCATCTCTCCAAATTTCTAAAACAAATCTCTTCTTCTTCTGCTGTATTTTAACAATATCCCTTACTGGTTCTTAAATATTTCAAACATACATAAATCAAGAAAAAATAACTTTCTTTGGAGCTTAATTGTGAAACCCAACTAGGTACTAAGGTGGAAAAAACAAAAACAAAACAAAGACTAAAAAAAAATGTCCTCTAATGTCACCAAATGGGGAATACCTACAAATCTGTATACTACCACATATTTAGACTATTCAATAAATATGAAAACATTTTTATTTTTGAGAATCTGACCTCAGTTTCCCTGGACTATCGTAAAGACTTAGCAGGACTGTAGCTTGGCAGTAAATTACCAATGTTAAATTCAGGTTATATTCTTAAGTAAAACACATTTCTTTTTTGCCTCCCTATCTCTTTTTATCTACTGTACTCCAATAGACACAGTTACTGTGGAGTATCCTAATTTAATTGCTGCAACCAAAAATGTCCTTGAATCGTCTACATCCATGAGTGATGATTTTAAAACCACCTGATAATGCTAAACAGTAAGAACCTGAAGCAGGGACTACTAGATCCTTATCATCTGTGCTTTAGTTCTACACATTTATGTCCAAGCCCAAACCAAAGTCAGCAGGCCAACCTCACTACACCATCACACACAGGCTTCATAATATCCTTCTGTCTCCAACTTCATTCCTCTAAATTTTTAAAAATCATCTATATGTCCCCAAGTGAGAAGGCATCTTTACTTCCTCACTGTGTCCTGAGTTCCTCAGCTGTCAAGGCGTTTTCTGTCTTCTTTGATCATCTAAATCTTGGGCAGGTGATAACCCAGAAGCTCTGTCTATTTCATTTCTAAAGTCAATGTATTGGCACACCCCTGCTTTATCTCCAAATCATCTTAGATTAATTCTGCTAGTGTACAAATCCCTATCATATCATAAAACTCTATTGGTGCTCCCCTGCAATTCTGATATTTAGTAGACACAGGCTGAATGGGGAAAGCCTCCAACTGGACTTGCTCCATTTTAGCCAACATGCACAGCAAAGCTTGTTGCTTTCCACTTACTGTCCTATCTTACCTGGCCCAGTTTTGACTTCAGCTTAGGAGTTATTGATGCTATAAATAGCTCACTAATGAAATACACACACACACACACACACACACACACACACACACACACACACATATATATATATATATATATATATATAAAACACACACATAGATGTGTGTGAACAAGCTGTCACTACTGATTTCTATTACCCCAAATAAGACTTAATGCTTTACTTATCTCAAAATCTGTTTTTATGACCTGAAAACAAACATTGTATATGCCTTAGGCACATGGAAAAAATACCAAAGTAGATATCCAAAACATTTGAGTCATGGAGAGAAATTCATACTTAACTAATTTTACATATCATTTGTACTAAACATTCCTTTGCCAATCTACTTTCTCTTAATAGCTTCATGTAAAAATAACTTTATGTTTGTGTTAATGTTGTCATTAGCTCCTTCCTCTCCTGCCTTATTTTTGGGCCTTTAGGCTTTGTGCATCCTGGTCTGATGGTTCTTTGTGTGTGGATGTATCTGTGGTTCTGCTCCACTGTCTGAGGTCACCACTCTACAAAGCCACAGCTAGAAATAATCATGGAAACAACTGGACCATGGCAATCATTCCTTGGCTCTTTAAATTTTATTTTTGAGTTCTATGCTGTCTGTATATTACTTATATGTATGTTTTCAAATGCTTTTTAAAAACATTGTTAAAATTAAATGAGAAAGAAACCATAGATAGTGAAAAGCTTTAGTCTATATGGTGAGCAGGGCTTCTCTTAGGAGATGGTCTTGAAATGATATCCTAAATATAGAAGCTATGGCCATGCAAATCCACCAAGGAACAGATGTCAGGACATGGGGAAGGGCTCAAGGTGGGTATGACTTTATTCTGTTGCAGGATAACTAAGATGCACTGCATGAATAGGGCAGTAGAAGAATGCTGGATGAGCAGAGAGGCAGTGAGAGCAGTAGGAGACTAGTAAATGCCCATATATCCATGGTAGAGTGATGGCAGTTGCACCAGTGCTTTCACACTCTACTCTAGAAATAAAACTGACAACACTGCAGGTGAATCAAATTTTAGTTGTTAAACAAATGAGAATGACAATTCTCTAATGTGCAGATGGTAGATTGATTGATATGACATTTGCAGACAGAAAAGGGCATATATAGGGATGAGACACAAAATTCAGTAGTTCAGTTCATAGTAGTTCATAGATAGATG
Source organism: Rattus rattus (assembly GCF_011064425.1). Lineage (NCBI taxonomy): Eukaryota > Metazoa > Chordata > Mammalia > Rodentia > Muridae > Rattus > Rattus rattus. The sequence continues at coordinate 144,794,063 of NC_046156.1, read as the reverse complement.
ATAATAGGGTAGATGAGAAGGATGAATGATGCGATGATTCGTAGGTACTAAAGATAGATGATAGATAGATAATAGAGAGATAGATAAATAGATAGATAGATGATAGATAGATAGATAGATGATAGAGAGACAGATAGCTCTGAATGATAGATTATATAAAATATACAGATAATAATTAAAATGGTGGGTATAAACACAAACATTATAACTGTGTTTCTTCTCTTAACAATTACTATTATCTATGAATTAACTCTTTAATAAAAAACAAACCTTAGGTTGAGATAATTGGATTATTAATTAGCAGCTATACAAACAACAAACTACTAATATCTGTTTTATATCACTTTCTGGTATCACTTTGATTCTTATGGATGCAGTTTATTATTTAGAGCAATAGTTGTCAACCTTCCTAATGCTGCAAGCCTTTAATATAGTTCCTTGTGTTGTGGTGACTCCCAACCACAAAATTATTTTCATTGCAACTTTATAATTGTATTTTGCTAAGATTATGAATTGTAATATAAATATTTTTAGACATAGAGGTTTGCCAGAGGGGCAGTGACCCATAAGTTGAGAACCACTGATTTAGAATTAAGTCTCATCTTGAAAGATGGTTTTTCTACCATTCCATAATTGGCATTTTGAATGCAGAGTAAAAGACAGAGTTCATTTTGATAACTCATTTAAAAAGCCTTAAGTGCTGTATTCTGCTCATAGCAAAATTATAGTTACTTATTTATAAGATTCAGTTGTTTTCCATATTAATCACTAAAACTCAGAAGGGCAAAAGACGTTTGGCACATTTAGATACTTTACAAGTTCCACTTAAGAAACTAAAACAATGCACTCTCACCAGGAAGCAGGTCTGCTGCCTGCAGATCTTTACTTCCTCCTGCTCTCTTCCAAATCCATTCTCTCAGTCTGATTCCCAGTTCTGTAAAAGAGCGCTTGCTGCAGCCCCATCCTCCACCCATCTGCTTCTCACAGATCGCACTGCTCTTTGTCTCCAAACCTCCTGCCCTACTCAAAGCTCTACTCCAGCCTCCAACTCCAACGGGCATTTCCTGGGAACCTTGAAGCCAGTCTGGCCAGGGAATTTAGGCTAACTGGGTATCTTCACTTCTCCCTCCTCTCCTTAAAATCCAATCTCTTCCTCTCATGCCAACTGTGCAGCAGACCTCCTGTTCTGGCCTCTGCCTCCTCTCTTACCCCTTTGCAGGCAGACCACATAGCATCTCCAAACTTCCTCCCTATCCATGCTGTTTTCCCAGCCCCCAACTCCAGCAGACATTCCTGGGAACCCACCAACCATGTCTGCCAATGTAGGCCAGCAAAACATAGGCAGTGGACATTATCTTCACTCTCCTCTATATCTATTTCCCAGCCCCATCTGCAACTCTGTAGCAGATTACCTCCTGTGGCCTCTCCTCACTCTCTAACTCATTTCCAGGGGACTAAGCAGATTCTGGTGAGAAAGATTCATCCTGCTTTCCTCACTTCTGTGAACTTTCTCAGCACACCACTCCCCATAAGCCCCATTATAAGTTTCAGCCACAAATTTTTCTTTGTTTTATTTATTGGATAGCTTATGTATTCACATTTCAAATGTTATCCCCTTTCCCAATTCCACCCTCTCCCATATTCCCTCTCTTGCTTCTGTGAGGATGCTACCTTTCCCACCTACCCATTCCTACCTCAACACCCTGGCATTCCCCTACACTGGGGCATGGACCCTTCACAGGACCAAGGGCTTCTCCTTTTATTGATGCCAGACAATGCCATCCTCTGCTACATATGTGGCTGGAGTCATGGGTCCCCCCATGTATACTCTTTCATTGGTGGTTTAGAACCTGGGAGCTCTGGGGGGGGTCTGGTTAGTTGATATTATTGTTCTTCCTATAGGGTTGCAAACCCCTTTAGCTCCTTCAGGCCTTTCTCTAGATTCTCCATTGGGGTCCCTGTGCTCAGCCTGATGGTTAAGTACAAGCATCCTCATCTGTATCAGTAAGGCTCTGGCAGAGCCTCTCAGGAGAAATCCATATCAAGCTCCTGTCAGCAAGCACTTCTTGGCATCAGCAATAGTGACTGAGTTTGACGGCTGCATATAGGATGGATCCCCAGGTGGGTCAGTCTCTGGATGTCCTTTCCTTCAGTCTCTCCTTCAAATTTTATCGTGTATTTCCTCCCATGAGTATTTTGTTTCCCCTTCTAAGAAAGACTGATGTATCCACATTTTGGTCTTCCTTCTTCTTGAGCTTCATATGGTTTGTGAATTATATCTTGGGTATTCTGAACTTTTGGGCTAATATCCACTTATCAGTGAGTGCATGTGTGTTCTTTTGTGACTGGGTTACCTCACTCAGAATGATATTTTCTAGTTCCATCCATTCGTCTGTGAATTTCACAAAGCCATTGTTTTTAATAGCTGAGTAGTACTCCATTGTGTAAATGTATCACATTTTCTGTATCCATTCCTCTGTTGAGGGACATTTGGATTCTTTCCAGCTTCTGGCTATTATAATAAGGCTGCTATAGACATAGTGGAGCATGTGTCCTTGTTATCTGTTACAGTATCTTTTGGGTATATGCCCCGGAGTAGTATAGTTGGATCCTCAGTGGCCACACTTAGCAGGATCCCAGAAGAATTTCCCACCAGGCAAAACATAGGGACCACACATTTCTAAAAGAAGGGAACAAAAACCAAGGAACAAAACAGCTATCCAATAAAGACAAGACCAGATATCAGCACCTGAAATTACAATTTCCCAAACCCAGATGTCTAGATGCCAGTATAAAAATACAGTCAATAACAGCAAGGACTGTATGTATGTGCTAGAATCCAGCTAGCATATTATAACTGGCCCTGAGAATTATAACACAGCTGAAATACAAGACAAAGTCTTTAAAATAGCCTTTAAATGAATAGCCTTAAAATGAAATGAATAATCTCTTAAAGAAATCTAGGAACATAAACAACGAAAGGAAATGAATAAAAGAGTTCAATACCTGAAGATGTAAATAAAATCAATAAAAAAAGCCCACTAACTTAGGGAAACCTGGATATGAAAATTTTATAAAATCAACAGAAACCTCAGAAGCAAGTCTACCAAACAATACAAGAAATGGAAAAGAGAATCCCAGGCATTGAAGACACAATAAAAAAAGGATACATTGATGGAAGAATGAAATCATAAAAATCATGGCCATGGGGCTAGAGAGATAGCTCAGTGGTTAAGAGCACTGACTGCTCTTCCAGAGGTCCTGAGTTCAATTCCCAGCAACCACATGGTGGCTCACAACCATCTGTAATGGGCATGTCTGATGTCAGTGACAGTATACTCACATACATGAAGTAAATAAATAAATCTCTAAAAAAAAAATCATGGCCACGAAACATCTAGGAAACATACGATGAAAAGAACAAATCTAAACATAATAAAAGTAGAGAAAATAGAAGACACCCAATGAAAATCCAAGAAAATACCACAAAATTATAGAAGAGAAAATTTCTAACCTAAAGAAATAGATCAAAGTACAAGAAGCATACAGAGCACCAAATAGACTGGGCCAGAAAAGAAAAGTCCTTTGTCATATAATGATCAAAAACATTAAATGTACAGAACTAAGGAAAAAGGTTAAAAGCTGAAAAGGAAAGAGAAAACGATATATAAAGGCAAACCTATTAGATTACACCTGACTTCTCAATGGAGATTCTAAAAGCTAGAAATCCAGGAAAGATTGCTGCAGACTCTAAGAAACCTCAGATACCAGCCCAGACTACTATACCCGGCAAAACTTTCAACTGCAATAAATGGAGACAATAAGACATTCCATGATAAAAACCAAATTTAAGCAATATATATTTATAAACCCACCCTAACAAAAGGTACTAGAAAGAAAACTCCAACCTAAAAATATTAACCACACCAAGAAAACACAAGGAATATATAATTACAGACCAGCAAATCAAAAGAGGTGAAACACACACACACACACACACACACACACACACACACACACACACACAAACACTGAAATCACAAGAATCAACAGTGGTTTTTCCCTGATATATTTCAACATCTGTGGTCTCAATTCCTGAATAAAAAGACACAAATTAAAAGAATGGAAGTAAAATCCATCATCCTCCTGCATCCAAGAAACACACTTAACATCAATGATAAATATCACATCAAATTAAACATATGGGAAAAGATTTTCTAAGCAAATGTATCTAAGAAACAAGCTAGTATAGCCATTTAAATATCTGTTTAAAAATAGAATTGATAGCAGACCTAATCAGGAGACATATGGAAGAACACTACATACTCTGCAAAAACAAAAATCCAACAGGACATTGTTATTCTTAACATCTATGCAAACACAAGCATGCAAAGTTGTATAAAAAAAACCACTACTACAGGTAAAAATCACATATTGACCCTCATTCACTGATAGTGTGAGACTTCAACACCCAACTCTTGCCAAAACGCAGGTCATCCAGACAAAAACTGAAGAATAATGGAACTAACTAATATTCAAATCAAATGGACCTAACAGATGTTTGCTGAACATTTCACCCAAATTCAAAAGTGTGTGTCTTTTATGCTATCTGACCATCATGGATTAAAGCTGAATATCAATAACAGAAAACTTACAATAATGGAAACTGAACAACTGTATACTGAAAAAAAAATGACCTAAGCTAGAAATTAAGAAAAAGCTTCCTTTATAGAACAGAATGAAAATTAATATACACCATACCCCAATTTATGAGACACAATGCAGGTAATTGTAAAAGACAATGTCATAGCCCTAAGTACCTACATAAAAAATAAAATTTAATAAAAAAGAAGAGATCTCACACTGCCAACTTAATAGCACACCTGAAAGCACTAAACCAAAAAAGAAGTCACACCCACAAGAGCTACACTGCAAAAAATAATCAAACAGGGCACCGAGTCAATAAAATAAAAACAAACAAAAAACAATACAAAAGAATCAATGAAACAAAGTTTTTTTTCACTTTTTCTTTTGTCTAATATAATGTTCCCTCATATAATAAACCCTGATTTGTTTCCCCTCCCTCTAGTTCTCCCAGTTTCTCCCCACCTCCCCTCCATCCAGATCCACTCCGTTACTGTCTCTCATTAGAAAAGAACAGGTAGCTTGGTCAAGATGGCCAAGGCTAAGGAGAGCTGTTACTTAGAACCTGCTGCTGGAGGCTCCACCCAGAGACTCCTGAAGCAGTGTCTGTGGAAGGTGTATTCTTTCATGAAGTGCCCGGGAAGTAAGACTGCAGATACAGCATTGAAAAAGCCAGATTAACAATATTAGAAGTATGAGTTTATGGAACTCAACTTTGGTGGCTGGGGATTTAGCTCAGTGGTAGAGCGCTTACCTAGGAAGCGCAAGGCCCTGGGTTCGGTCCCCAACTCCGAAAAAAAGAACCAAAAAAAAAAAAAAGACTGACTCAACTTTGCTCAAAAAGGGGGAGGGGACTGAAAGGCCAGATTCCTGAATTTAAGCAGACTTTAGGAAAGAGTCTACCAATTCAGTGAAGACCAGATTCTTATTGGCAGATAGCCTGTACCACGAAGCTTCAGGTGCTCCTACTGATAAAGTGTGCCTGTCGTTCAGGGCTAATGTAATACTTGAATATGATACTGATGAAGCTCAGATATTGCTGGAAAAGAATTTATCAACTTCCTCAAAGAATCATAACTCTCTTACGGAAGACCTGATTTTCTTTGAGATAAATTTTATTACCATAGGAGTCAATATAGCCAAGGTTTGTAATCAGAATTAAAAGAGAAGAAACAAAGATGTTCCTACCAAGGACAAAGCACACCACTGGCAGTCAAAACTGTGGTTCAGGTTTCCAAGCATACTAAAAAGCCAATGTTTACCTTTGAAGATTTGATGTAACTAAGTATATTATTTTCACAGAAAGAATAATTAAATTCTAAAAATACCATTTTAGTTATTAATGAAAACAGAATTACTTTCAAATACTTCAGGAAATTAACAGTATTTTTTCATATTTCCCTATGAGGTAATGGTGCCTCTGTTTTATTCCAGCAGTTATAAGACAGCTCTTAACTGAAATGTCTAAAAACTAAGAAATGCTCTGGAGGCTGCTGAATGTTGGGCACCAACACTGTTTACTTTTTCTTTATTGATTGATTACTCTCAGTTGATGTGGTAAACCTTTTAAAGGAAGGAAAAACACATAGTTTCAATATTTATAAATTTGTTCTTCTTTAGCACTCGTAGGACATTTCCATCCTCTGTTGCCATTGTGTTCTATAAATGGAGTTTCATGTCTTTCCGCCTAACCAGTGGTTTGTATGATACTCTGAACTTTTCAGCAAGTTGTTATTTGCTTTCCTACACGCTGTGAGGGCTATCGACATACTTTGACATGAAATAAGTGCACTCTGTCTTTGCGATGGCAGTGTAAGGGAGACTTGATCAACGTGAGAGAGCACTACCCATTCCAAACTTTAAGGTAAGGTCCTTGTACATTATGTAGCAGTTCTCCAAAGAACCTTGAACAGGAATATTAACATAATGTAAATCTGCATTGGTTGAAAGGAATTGTAATCTTTTTTATTCGTGATAAAATTCCATAGGAAAGCTAAAAATCTCTGGGAAGTCTTTGTTATCTGTGCATTCATACGCATATACATAGACACACATATATATGTACAAATAAAGGAATTTTAATTTTTATACAGCTCTATAAAATTACATTTTCACCCTTACTAATACGTCCGTCCCATAGGACCAAGCTTAGGTAACTATAAAGCAAATCATAATGTATACATTTTCAACAATTACAATTAGGTTTTTTTACCAATGGAAAGTTTGGAAATTTGAGAACTTTGTACAACATGGCCCGAAACACAGCTCTCAAACACTGCTGAGAACTTGGCTTGCATGGCTGTCACTGGTAGCCCTGTGAATACTATTGCTTTCTAATAAGTAAATATTCTCAATTGTCACATCCTGGATCGCACTTCCCATCACTGTGTGTAAAGAAGATGTTCCAATTTTTGGCCCCAGGACATTCTATGAGGCACAAAATGTTCATTCTCCTCTACACCTTGAAGAACCACTTAGACGCCTTTAATTTCACATGGTCTTCCCATGGTGCCGTGGGAAGCATCATTTCACCTCTTTTGGCAGCTCTGGGATTGTACGTAGAGACGGTTAGTACACAGCTATAGAAAACCAACTGGAGACACTTTAAGAAAGGATTCTCAAATGCAATTCACCTCCTTGGAAATATGGATTATCAGTTCTAAAATGAAATTTAATAATGCACTTAGATGAAATGTCATCATCCTAGTATACTTGACATTTTAATATATATTCTACTCCTGTCACCAGTATCAGTGACAAATGACAAAATGAAGGCCTTGTTAAAAATTAAAACATCTAAGAAATTTTATATAATTATGGGCCGTTAAAATTTGTAAAATATTTAAATGAATTTAGTTTTTCCTCTTTAAGCTGAGCAAGTTCATAAGAAAGATTAAGCAAGAACTGGATGAATATTTAACTGTTCAGCCTGCAGTGGTGGCACATACCGTAAGATACTGGCCTGGGATGGCACCCCTGACCTGCCTCAGAATTTGGATGAGACCCTCATCTTCCCAACTTCTTCAGCACAGAGACTATGATACTAAATTTAAAAGTCCTGAGGTCCTTTCAAGCAACAGAGTCATAACCCTTTACTATGAATTGGGAATGAATATCTTCAGAATGGTCTAGATGCTTGAGTATGTAGACACAGTCACTCTCCTGAAGAACATCGAGTCTACTTTAAGAAAAAGTAGAAACACTTAGAACATAATAAATACTAATACACAAGCGCCAGATTAATTATCAGAGATACAGTGTTACAGAAGTTAGAAAGGGGAGATACATAATGATAATAATAATAATACATAATAATAAATGAATAACTGAAATCTCTACACTTAACAGGCACACAGATTCTCCTGAAGTTATACTCAGATTTCCTTGGAAGTTTGCCAGCAAGTGAAATTGCCCTATAGAAATCTAACATAACTAACATGTCACCAGCCTGTTTTCAGTTTCTTCTTTATTTCATTCACTTCAGCTCTCTGACACAGTTCTGGATCCTCAAACATTCTGGATTTTTCTCCTCTCAGGTATTCTTTCCTGACCACAGTTTCCCCTCTCTACCCTTCCCCCAATATATCTGCCAACCTCCTCTTTCTCCCAGATACACCTTTCCTCTGTCTCCCTTCAGAGAAGAGCAGGCCTCCCAGGAAGATGAATCAAATATGGCAAAGCAAGTTACAATAAACCCCAATACATATCATCACATCAAGGATGTACAAAAAAAAAAAAGAAAAAAAAAACCCAGTAGGAGGAAAACAGTCCCACAAGAAGCATAAGAGTCAAAGACAGCATCCACTCCCAGTTAGGGTTTCTGCAAGAAAAATAAGCTATTCAGCCATAATATACATGCAAAGGACCTAGCTCACACCCTCCAAGTTCCCTGATATCTGCAAGTTCCCTTGAGTACCCAGTTGATACTGTGGGCTGTGTTCTCGTGGTATGTCCTCATCCCTTCAAACCTTCCTCCCATTCCTCCATAGGTCTCCATGAGCTCCACGTAATCTTTGATCCTGGTTCTCTGCATCAACTCCCAGCAATTGCTGGATAAGGTCTCTCTGGCCTCTTTGCACATACTCTGCCAGCAGGACAAATTGTAGGTTGAAAGTTTTGTGGCTGAGTTGGTGTCCCAATCCTTCACTTGAGGCCTTGCCTGACTACAGAAGATAGCAAGTCCAGGCCTCATGTCCTCCATTATTAGAGGTCTTTGCTAGGGCTAAAATCAGTAAAATAGAAGTAAAAAGAACAATAAAAAGAGTCAATGAAACTAAAAGCTGTTCTTTGACGAAGTCAGCAAGATACACAAACCCTTATCCAATGTAAGGCCAAGCAGAGATAAATATGTCAATTAACAGAATCAGAAATAAAAAGAAAACCAGATGCTGAGGAAATTAAAAGAATCATTAGGTCATACTTTAAACTTCATGAAATTGGACAATCTGGAGGAAAGGAATAGTTTTCTCTATGATACCATTTATCAAAGTTAAATTAATAACGGATAAACAATTTAAATAAACCTAAAACCCCTAAGGAAATAGAAGCAGTCATTTAAAGTCTCTCAACCAATAAAAGCCCAGTGTCAGATGGTTTTAGTGCCAAATTCTAACACTTTCAAAGAACAGTTAACACCAACACTTCTCAAGCTATGCACTCCTACAAATAGAAACAGAAAGGTCACTTGCTGGATTTATTGTATGAGATCATAGTCACCCTGATACCCAAACTACACAAAATTTCATGAAGAAAGAGAAATACAGACCACTTTTATCCATGAGCATAGATGCAAAAATACTCAATAGATAAAATACTTGCAAACTGAATTAAACACATCAAAAAAAAAATCCACTTCATCAAGTAGACTTCATTCCAGAGATACAAGGATGGTTCAACATATGAAAATCACTACATAAGTAAACTGAAAGAAAAAAACACATAATCATCTTATTAGATGTAGAAAAAAAACCTTTGACAAAATCCAGCTCTCCTTCATGATAAAAGTACTGGCGAGATTAGGGATAAAAGGGACATAATTAAGGCAATTTACAACAAGTCCACAGACAGCATCAAATTAAATGCGGAGGAGCTCAAAGTAATTCCACTGAAATAAGGGATAAGTCAAGGTCTCTCTCTCTCTCTCTCTCTCTCTCTCTCTCTCTCTCTCTCTCTCTCTCTCTCTCTCTCTCTCTCTACAACATAGTACTTGAAGTCCTAGCTAGAGCAATTAGACAACTAGAGGAGATTAATGGGATATAAATCAGAAAAAAGAAGTCCAAAGTATCACCATTTGCACATGGTATGATAGAATACATAAGACATGCAAACAATTATACCATAGAGTTGTTTGTAAATCCTTGGCTTTGAGGTTATTCAGTGTTCCCCAGCCACATGGTGCAAGAAGGCAGGCGAGCATGAAGATACTGAGGGATGCTGACTCATGCCACTGTAGCTTTAAGGCCACACTTGTCTGAGGGAAGTGCCTGTCATCACTGCTTTCCTCACAAGACATGCCAAGCTTTCCACATCACTCCTCACCAGGACACTACAGATAGCACATCCAGAGAGAAGCCTTCCATTTCATCGATGTTCCTCTGCACTGCAGAGCAAGTGCAGTAATACTGACAGGAACTGATCCCAAACTTGGTCTGTTCTCACAACCCTCAACACCAATTCCTTCAGCTATAAAACTGTACCATAAGTCCTACCTTAAGAAATGCCATGAAAACAAAGCAATATAAATTGTCTCTGGAATCCATAGTAAATCCATATTAATGTCCTCTGGACAGGTCTCCTTATTTTCTGCATTTTTTATGTATGTATGTATGTATGTATGTATGTATGTATGAATGTATGTATTTGCCATCTGAGTCTTACTACCTCAGGAGGGAAAGGATCAGGTCTGGCTAGGTCAATACATGCCTGCTAATAAGTAGAACTATTTTCAGCAAATGATAGACATCTTTCATGTGAAAATCAACCAATCCAGAGGACACACCAATAGCCTTAGTGAATTCTCAGATTTTTTTTATTTTTTTCCTTTTATTTATTATTGGATAATTTGTGTATTTATATTTCAAATGTTATCTCCTTTTCCCAGCTCCCTCCTCTCCCATTCCCTTTCCCCTTGCTTCTATGAGGGTGCTCTCCCTCCCACCCACCCACTCCCACCTCACCACCCTGGCATTCTCCTACACTAGGGCTTGGACCCTTCATAGGACCAAGGGTTTCTCCTCCTATTGATGCCAGATAATGCCATCCTCCACCACATATGAGAATGGAGCCATGAGTCCCTGCACATGTACTCTTTAGTGGATGGTTTAGTTCCTGGGAGCTCTGGGGGGTTTGGTTGGTTGATATTTTCATTCTTCCTATGGGGTTGCAAACCCCTTCAGTCCTTTCTCTAGCTCCTCCAGTGGGATCCCTGTGTCCATTGGGGTCTGATAGTTAGCTGCAAGCATCCTCATCTGTATCAGTAACACTATGGCAGAGCCTCTCAGGAGACACCCATATCAGGCTCCTGTCAGCAAGCACTTCTTGGCATCAGCAATAGTGACTGGGTTTGGTGGCTGCATATGAGATGTATCCCCAGGTGGGGCAGTCTCTGGATGGCCTTTCCTTCAGTCTCTGCTCCACTCTTTGTCCCTGTATTTCCTTAAGACAGGAGCAATTCTGGATTAAAATTTTGAGAAGGGTGGGTGGCCCCATCCCCCAACCAGGGGCCTTTCCTATATTTTTATTGAAAATTGATTATTTTCTTGTACAGTATATCCTAATTATAATGTCCCCTCCCTCTACTCCTACCAATCCTTGCTCATTTTCTCTCCCCTCATAACCACTCCTTTTCTGTCTCTCATTAGACAAAAAAAAGAACCTTTAAATGATAATAACCAAACATAACAAAATAATAAGATGAAGCAAAAACTTTCATTTTGAAGTCAAACACAACCACCCAACATGAGGGAAAGAGTCCCAAGACCAAGCCATGGAGTCAGATACACACTCGTTCTCACAGTCAGGAATCCCATAAAAATATTAAGCTAATAGCTAACTATATATGCAGAAGTCTTAATGTATATGTATGTAGAATGTGCATGGAGGAGCTAGAAAAGGGCGAAGGGGTTTGCAACCCCATAGAAAGAACAAAAATATCAACCAACCAAAACCCCCAAAGCTCCCAGGAACTAAACCATCAACTAAACAGTACATATGGAGGGACTCATGGCTCCATTCTCCTACGTAGCAGAGGATGGCACTATCTGGCATATACTTCCTGCTTTGGTTTCTGTGAGTTCATATGTGACTGCTTATTTGATTCAGAGAGCTATGGTCTCCTGATGTCCCTTTGACACTTAGAATCTTCCCACCTCATCCTCCACAAGATTCCTTGAACTCTGAGGAAAGAGATTTAATGGAGACTTTCTTCTCCCATGTCTGGCTTTGAGTTTCCATCTGCTGCTGGAGGACGCCTCTCTAATGATGACTGTGTAAGGCACTGATCTATGAGTATAGCAAAAATATTTTTAGACCAGTCATATGTGTTTGTTTCTATCCTAGGTCTCTGGAATATCTAGTCTCTGGTTCTTGGTTACCCAAACAGTGTCTGGTGTGGGGCTCTTCATAATGAGTGAGCCCGAAGTCTAATCAGACATTGGTTGGATCCTCCCACACATTCTGTGCCAGGATTCTGCAGTGAAGTCAGATGGTAGGTCCAAGACTTTGGGGATGAGCTAGAGTTCATGTTTCTCTTTTGGTAGCCAGCAGAATACCTTCCTGTACCAAGGAGACTAGAAAATAGTGGTGAAGGCTCCATGGAAGCATCTTCTTGACTTTTTCATGTTCAACACATTTTGTGGACATTGTCGTCAGCAATGGGGTCCCAGTGTTAGTTTTCAGAGAACAGTTCTTTGTCTTTGCTTCAGGGTAGACTGTTTGTGACTTTCTATGAGATGCCATACTCAATTGAATGCAACCCTGTTCTACCACCAGAAGCCTTGCCTGGCTACAAGAGATGGTAAACTGAGACTCCATTACTAAGGAGTCCTCATTATAAACACTTTCATGGATTCTAGAAAATTTCCACTAAACTAAGTATTTACACCACCCAACAAATGGACTCCAATTCCAGTTGTCTCTCCCCAAACTCTCTCCCTCCATCCCATCCCCTCACTTGATCTCTTCTGCTCCCATTCCCACCCACTCATAGCCCACTTGTAAAATCCATTCTATTTCCCCTTCCACAGGAAATCCATGCATAGCCCTTAGATCCCTTAGTACACATGGGGGGGTAATACTGAGAAAAAAATTCATGAAATTTGCAAGAAAATGGATGTAACTAGGAAAACAAAATCATCCTGATTTTCAAAGACAAAAATCATATGCATTCACTTCTTTTTAAAAATCAGGTGCTCACAATTGTGTGGGTTAATGTCTAGGTCTTCAATTATATTCCATTTGATCATTATGTCAGTTTTTGTACTAATGCCATGATGATTTATTATAGCTCTGTAGTACAATTTGAGATTAGGAATACCTCCATAGTATTTTTTACCATTTGGGAGTGTTTTAACAATTCTGGGGTTGTTTGTTTGTTTGTTTGTCTTATATGAAGCTGAAAACTGTCCTTTTAAGATCTATGAAGAATTATGTAGAAATTTTTGATGCATTGAATGAAAAACCATGATGGCCATTTTTAATAGATCCTATGGAGCTATGATCTTGAGAGACCTTTCCATCTTCTCATATATTCTTCAATTTCTTTCTTGAGGGACTTAAAGTTCTTGTAATGCAGTTCTTTCATTTGCTTTGTTAGAATTACCCCCAAGATATTTTATATTTTTGTGGCTATTGTGACAAGTGTTGTTTCCATCATTTCTTTTGCAGACCATTTGTCATTTGTCATTTGGGTATAGGAGGACTACTTTTTTTTAATTGTGTATCCAGTCACTTCATTCAATGTATTTATCAACTATAGGAGTTTCCTGGTAGAATTTTTCTGGTCGTTTATATGTACTATCATACCATCTGTAAACAGTGATACATTTGTTTTTTCATTTTGAATTTCTATCCCCTTATTCTCCTTTAGTTCTCTTACAACCTTACCTAGCACTCAAATAACCATATTCTATAGATAATGCAAGAGTGGACAGTCTTGACTTGTTCCTGATTTTAGTGGAATTGCTTTGAGTTTCTATCAATTTAATTTAATTTTAGCTACAGGCTTGCTGTAAATTGTTTTTATTATGCTTAGTTATATCTCTTTGTATCCCTAATCTCTCCAGTATTTTATCAATAAGGGGTTTTGGTCAAAGGCTTTTTCTGCATCTATGAGATGATCATAGTCTTTTTCTTTCAGTTTATCAAGATTGGATTGACAGATTTTCATATATTGAACCATCTGTGAATCTCTAGGATGAAGCCTATTTGATCATTATAGATAATCTTTTTTATGTGATCTTAGATTTCATTTTCAAGTATTTTGTTGAGTATCATTGTATGTCCATAAGGTAAATTACTCTGTAATTTTCTTTCTTTGTCCAGTCTTTATGTGGCTTGGGTGTCAGAGTAACCATTGTGCCTCATAAAATGAATTGGTCAGTGTTTCTATTTTGTAGAATAATAGTATTGGCATTAACTCTTTTTTGAAAGTCTGGTAAAATTCTGTGCTAAAACAATCTGGCCCTGAGCTCTTTTTGATTTGGAGACTTTTAATTAATGCTTTTATTTCACTAAGAGTTATAGGTCTACTTAAATTGTTTATCTAATCTTGATTTGTCTTTGGCAAGTAGTACCTATTTAGAAAATTATCCATTTCTATATATGCCAGTTTTGTGGAATATAGGTTTTTAATGTATGTTCTTATGATTTTATAGATTTTCTTGCTTTCCATTACTGTGTTCTCTTTTTTGTTTCAGATTTTATTAACTTGGATAATCACTGTGTGTCTTTTAGTTTGTATAAGAGTTTGTCTATCCTGTTGATTTTCTCAAAAAAACAACTTTTTGTTTCATGAATTCCTTGTATCGTTCTCTTTGTTGCTATTTTATTGATTTCAGGCCACAGTTTGGTTATTTCTTGACTTTTTTTTCCTTTTGGGTGTGTTTATTTCATTTTATTTGAAAACTTTAAGGTGTGCTGTCTTTTTAGTATGGCATTTCTCGTAGTGTTATGAACTTTCCTCTTAGCACACATTATGCCCCATAAGATTGGGTATGCTGTATACAAGTTTTCAATGAATTCTTGAAAATGTTTAATTTCTTACTGTTTTACTATCTTGATTCATTTTTCACTGAGTATTTGTTTCATTTCTATGATTTAACAAGCTTCCAGTTGTTTTAATTTTCTTGTGTATGTTGAGATTTGCTTTGTGTCTAAGTGTGTGGTTGATTTTAGGGAAAGTTCCATGTGTTGTTGAAAAAAAGGCAAATATTATTGTGTTTTGGGTGAAATGTTGAGTAAATATTTATTAGTCCATTTGGTTTATAGCATCTGTTTGCGACAATTTACCTGTTTAGTTTTTGCCTGAATGATTTGTCCATTATTGAGGATGGGAAATTGAAGACTACCTCTATCAGTGTTTGAGGCTCAATGTGTGATTTTAGCATAGGGTTTCTTTTATCAATTTGACTGCCCTAGTGTTTAGGACATAGATATTAAGAAAGTAAAGATTATCTTGTTGGCTTTTTTTCCCTTAACTATGTCTTTCTCTATCTCTTTTGATTAGCTTTGGTTTGAAATTTGTTTTGTTAGATATTAAAATGCCTGTGCCAGCTTGCTTCTTTTTTTTTTTTTACTAGATATTTTCTTTACTTGCATTTCAAATGTTATTTATCCCTTTTGTCTTTGCCAATTTCTCCTCTGGAGTTCTGCTAGCCCTCCCCTCTTCCCACTGCCTCTATGAGAGTGTTTCCCCATCCACCCACCCACACCCTCCCATCTCCCCACCCTGGCTTTCCCCTACATAGGGGCAATGGCCCTTCACAGGGCCAAGGGCCTCTCCTCTCTTTGATGCCTGATAAGGCCATCCTCTGCTACATATGTGGCTGGAGCCATGGGTCCCTCCATGTGTACTCCTTGGTTGGGGGTTTAGTCTTTGGGAGCTTGGGGGGGCGGTGTTGGTTGGTTGGTATTGTTGTTCTTCCTATGGGGTTGAAAACTTCTTCAGTTCCTTCAATCCTTTCTCTAACTCCTCCATTAGGGACCCCATTCTCAGTTCAATGGTTGGCTGCGAGCACCTGCCTCTGTATTTGTCAGGCTCTGGCAGAACCTCTCAGGAGACAGCTATATCAGGCTCCTGTCAGCATGTACTTCCTGGCATCCACAATATTGTCTGGGTTTCTTGACAGTATATGGGATGGATCCATGGATGGGGATGTCTCTGGATGACCTTTTTTTGTATCTGCTCCACACTTTATCTCTGTATTTCCTCCTGTGAATATTTTGTTCTCCCTTCAAAGAAGAACTTAAGCATCCTTGTTTTGGTCTTCCAACTTTTTGAGCTTCATGTGCTCTGTGAATTGTCTCTTAGGTATTCCTAGTTTTGGAGCTAATATCCACTTATTAATGAATGCATATCATGTGTGTTCTTTTGTGATTAGGTTTCCTCATTCAAGATGATATTTTCTAGTTCCACCCATTTGCCTAAGAATTTCATGAAGTCATTGTTTTTAATAGTTGACTAGTACTCCATTGTGAAAATGTACCACATTTTCTGTATCCATTCCTCTGTTGAAAGACATCTGTGTTCTTTCCAGCTTCTGGCTATTATAAATAAGACTTATGAATATAGTGGAGCATGTCTCCTTGTTATATTTTAGAGTATCATTTGGGTATATGTCCAAGAGTGGTATATCTGGGTCCTCAGGTCATACTATGTCAAATTTTCATAGGAACCTCCAGAATTATTTCCAGAGTAGTCGTACCAGCTTGCAATCCTATCAACAATGGAGTAGTATTCCTCCCTTTTCCACATCCACACAAGCATTTTTGATTTTAGCCATTCTGACTGGTGTGAGGTGGAATCTCATAGTTGTTTTGATTTGGGTTTCTTTGATGACTAATTATGCTGAACATTTCTTTAGGTGCTTCTCGTCCATTTAATATTCTTCAGTTGAGAATTTTTGTTTAATTCTGTCCCAGTTTTTAATGAGGTTATTTGATTCTCTGGAGTTCTGTGCATATATTGGATATTAGTCTTCTATCAGATGTAGGATTGGTAAAGATCTTTTCCCAACCTGTTGGTTGCTGTTTTGTCCTATTGACAATGTACTTTGCCTTACTTTTATGAGATACCATTTGTCAATTCTTGATCTTGAAGCATAAGCCATTGGTGTTCTGTTCAGGAAATTTTCCCCTGTCCTTATGTGTTTTAGGCTCTTCCCCACTTTCTCTTCTATTAGTTTCAGTGTATCTGGTTTTATGTGGAAGTCCTTGATCCATCTGGGCTTGAGCTTTGTACAAGGAGAAAAGAATGGATCAATTTGCATTCTTCTACATGCTGACCTGCAGTTGAACCAGCACCATTTGTTGAAAATGCTATCTTTTTTCCATTGGATGATTTTGGTTCCTTTGTCAAAGATCAAGTGACCATAGGTGTGTGGGCTCACTTCTAGGTCTTCAATTCTATTCCATTGATTAACCTGCCTGTCTCTGTACTAATACTACACAGTTTTTAGAATGATTGCTCTATAATACAGTTTGAGGTTAGAGATCGTGGTTCCCCTAGCAGTTTTTTTATTGTTAAGAATAGTTTTTGCTCTCGTGGGTTTTTGTTGTTCCAAATGAATTTACAAATTGCTCTTTCCAACTCTAAGAAGAAGCAAGTTGAAATTTTGATGGGGATTGCATTGAATCTGTTGATTGCTTTTGGCAAGGTGGACATTTTTACAATATTAATCTTGCCAATCAATGAGCATGGCAGATCTTTCCATCTTCTGAGATCTTCTTCAGTTTCTTTCTTCAGAGACTTGAAGTTCTTGTCACACAAATCTTTCAATTGCTTGGTTAGAGTCACATCAAGGTAATTTATATTGTTTGTGACTATGGTAAAGACTGTCATTTCCATAATTTCCTTGTCAGCCTGTTTATTCTTTCAGTGGAGAAAGCCTATTGATTTGTGTGAGTTAATTTTATGTCCAACCACTTTATTAAAGTTGTTTATTAGGTTTAGGAGTTCTCTGGTGGAATTTTGGGGTTCACTTAAATATACTATCATATCATCTGCAAATAGTAATATTTTTTATTTCTTCCTTTCCAATTTGCATCCCTTTGACGTCTTTTTGTTGTCTAATTGCTCTGGCTAGGTCTTTAAGTACTATACTGAATAGGTAGGGTAAATGTGGGCAGCGTTGTCTAGTCCCTGATTTTAGTAAGGTTGCTTCAAATTTCTCTCCATTTTGTTTGATGTTGGCTTCGGATTTGCTGTATATTGCTTTTACTATATTTAGGTATGGGACTTGAATTCCTGATCTTTCCAGGACTTTTATCATGAAGGGGTGTTGCATTTTGTCAAATACTTTCTCAGAATCTAATGAAATGATCATGTGTTTTTTTTCTTGAGTTTGTGTATATAGTGGATTATGTTGATGGATTTCCATATATTGAACCATCCCTGCATCCCTGGGATGAAGCCTATTTGATCATGATGAATTATGTGTTCTTGGATTCAGTTTGCAAGAATTTTATTGAGTATTTTTACATCGATGTTCATAAAGAAGATTGGTTTGAAGTTCTCTTTCTTTCTTGGGTCTTTGTGTGGTTTACATTTAACCATAATTGTGGCTTCATTGGGTAATGTTCCTTTTGATTCTATTCTGTGGAATAGTTTGAAGAGTATTGATATTAGGTCTTCTTTGAAGGTTTGATAGAATTCTGCACTAAATCCATCTGGTCCTAGGCTCTTTTTGGTTGGGAGCCTTCTAATGACAGCTTCTATTTCTTTAGGAGTTATAGGACTATTTAGATGTTTTATCTGATCCTGATTTAACTTTGGTACTTGATATCTCTCTAGAAAATTGTCCATTTCATCCAGATTTTCCTGTTTCGTTGAGTATAGGCTTTTGTAATAGGATCTGATAATTTTTTAAATTCCTCCGTTTTGGTTGTGATCTCTCCATTTTCCTTCCTGATTTTGTTAATTTAGATACTCTCTGCATGTCCTCTGGTTAGTCTGGCTAAATGTTTATCTATCTTACTGATTTTTTTCAAAGAACTAGCTCCTGGTTTTGTTGATCCTTTGTATAGTTCTTTTTGCTTCTACTTGGTTAATTTCACCTCTGAGTTCGATTATTTCCTGCCTTCTCCTCTTGGGTGAATTTGCTTCTTTTTGTTCTAGAGCTTTCAGGTGTCCTGTCAAGCTGCTGATGTATATGCTCTCTCCAAGTTCTTTTTGGAGACAGAGCTATGGGTTTTCCTTCTTAGCATTGCTTTCATTGTGTCCCATAAGTTTGGGTATGATGTGCCTTCATTTTCACTAAATTTTAAAAAGTCTTTAATTTCTTTCTTTATTTCTTCCTTGACCAAGTTATCATTGAGTAGAGCATTATTCAGCTTCCATGTATATGTGGCCTTTCTCTTGTCTTTGTTGTTATTGAAAAAAAGCCATAGTCCCTGGTGATCTGATAGGATGCAAAGGATTATTCCAAACTTCTTGGATTTGCTGATGTTTGTTTTGTGACGTATTTTATGTTCAGTTTTGGAGAAGGTAACATGAGGTGCTGAGAAGAAGGTATATTCTTTTGCTTTAGGATGAATTGTCCTATAGAGATCTGTCAACCCCTTTGATTGATGACTTCTGTTAATTTCACTGTGTCTCTGTTCTGTTTCTGTTTCCATGATCTGTCCACTCATGAGAGTGGTGCCCTTGCATTTTGAGCTTAGATACTCAGAATTGAGGGTTTGTCTTTGGATTTTTCCTTTGATGAATATGAAGTGCCCTTTCTTATCCTTTTTGATAACTTTTGGTTGAACGTCAATTTTATCCAATATTAAAATGGCTATTCCAGCTTGTTTCCTGGAACCATTTGCTTGGAAAATTGATTTCCAGCCTTTTATTCTGAGATGGGTCTGTCTTTGTCACTTAGATGCATTTCCTGTAAGCAGCAAACTGCTGGGTCCTGTTTACATAACCAGTCTGTTAGTCTATGTCTTTTTATTGGGAAATTCAGTCCATTGATGTCAAGAGATATTCACCAATTGTTTATGATTTCCTAAATTTCTTTATGGGATCCATTCATTTTCCCTTTAAGGACCTCTATCATCTTTGTATAGTTGGTCTTAAAGTCTTTTTTCTTGTGCTTCAGCTCTGTTGGAATGTTAAGGACTGACTGCTGTAGGATAGCTGTGTTCCAGTGGAGACATATTGCTGTGGCATTCTTACAGATTGCATTCTTATGAAGGTGTCCAGACATCTGGGTTTGAAATGATTATAAACCCAGTTGCTGCTTTTGGGGGTTGTCTTTGTTGAGTGTGTATTCTGTTTCTTGGTTGTGCTTTCTTTCTGGATTTTCAGAGTGTGATGGCTCTATGTTTCCTATTTTACTTCCATGCTCAGCTAGGATTTTCACGTGGAATACCTGCTGGTGTTGGAGTCTAGGATACAGACATGACTGGGAGTAGGAAGGTCCCAGATTGCCTTCCATGGTATTCTCCACACTGGGGCAATGTCCATCTGAAAGGAAGAGCTCAGTAAAGGACACTGAGTTTAAAAAAAGAACAGAGGAGTCAATGATTCAGCCAATTTTACATATGAGAAAAATGAGTCCCTAAGAAACTCAGCAAATCTTACAATTAAATTAAAAATTACATACCGTAATACAGAGTAGTACCTGAGCCATGATTCCAAGCTGAAACCCTGAATCCTATTCTGTTTTGTATGTGCTCTGGATTATAACAACGTGAGATTTTGGCAAAAGGGTCTGAGGTCCCCCCTCTTTAAGCATAAGATGAACTCTGGAAATAAGACCAGAAAAGTCAAAGTAAAAAGTTTAAAGTAATTAAATATACCATAAGAAGAAAAATACACAAGAAAATCTAATAGATGCCACTCCTTCATTACAGAGAGCACACGAAATATCTGTTTAATAAAACTCCCCACAGAAGGAACAGCATTCCTTTCAAATGTCCAATGGGATTGGCACCACCGTAAGGCAGATGTTCTACTAACAAATAATGGTACTTTTTTTTAACTCCACCAAAGTTTCTGTCTGTGAGCCATGGAGAGATACAAGTAGCCCAGTAACGTAGCCAAGAAGAATCTCTCACAGATCCCAGTGTCCTGTGTTTTACAGTACTATTGTAACATAGCCAAGAAAAATGTCATCACAGATCCCAGTACAGTGCTCTTGGGCTGAGATCCCCACCTCCTACTGAGAGACTCTGGATCCCCAACTTCACAAAACACTCTCTGCCTTTTGAGGTTGCACTAGCAGAGACCAGTAATGGTGGGGTTGATGCCTAATAGTTCAAGGAGACTCAAATAATATTATAGAAGCTGTTTTTAGAACCAAAGCTCAGAGTACCAGGGCAAATGCTCAGCCACAACAGGACAACTATTTACTAAGCAGAGATTTAAAGGCTACACAGTCCCTTTCCAAAATAGACAAAACATACAGAATGCAATAAAAATTACACATCATACCTCCAGCCACAAAAATATAAACTAAATGAGAAGTGTTAACATGAGCTGATGAATTGCAAATTATAATCATCTAGAATGGACTTAAAGTATCTACCACAAAATGTTTTCACAACCACTTACAAATTCCCTCTAAATAAATAGAAAACACCAACAAAGAAATAGAATTAGTAAAAAATAAACTAAATGTGAATTGGAAGTTAAAACTTAGAAAAAGAGAAATTTTAAACTTCTTGGATGCTTTTAGAAGCAGAGCTCCCAGGGACTAAACCACCAACCAAGGAGTATTCATGTAGGGAACCAGGAGTCCAGCTGCCTATGTAGCAGAGATGGCCTTATCTGACATCAATGGGAGGGGAGAGATGCTTCATGCCCTAGTGTAGGGGGAGGCTAGAGGGGAGAGGCAGGAGTGGGTGAATTGGTGGAGGAACACCCTCATAGTGACAAAGGGGAAGGAGTGAGGGAAGGTGGGATGGGGGGTTGGTGGAGTGGTAAGTGGGTAGGTGGATATCATTTGAAATGCAAATGAATAAAAATATTAATAATAAAAATCCTTACGAAATTTGGGGTAACAGAATTGGGTTAATAAAAGATCAAGAGAAGATACTCAATGTAAAAACAACTGTAAGGGGAAACAGCTGTAAGGGGAACAAACAGATCTACAAGATGATAGTAAACATGTCCAAAATGAGTACACCAATCCAGCCTCAGAAGTAGAGGAGAAAGCTCAATCAGTAAAGTAAGTTCAAGACAGCTTAAGTTTGTTTGTACCAAGGAGGTAAATGCACCTTGACTAGAAAGATCAACCTAAATCCTTGCCAATGTTCCTCATAGTTAAAATTCTCAAAATTGAAAAGGAAGAAGCCCTTGGAGACTTGCTGTATCTCAAACAGAGAAATAGAATTCTAGGAATAGCTTGGTTCTTCTACCAAGCTCCAGAAACCAGGGGAATCACTGAATATCAATATCATGGTTTTTTTTTAATAAGCACAAGCACACCCTTAAAGAAACAGATCAATGTCAGGTGGTGCATCGCTAGAAGCAAACTGGACCAAGTTGATGCTCTGAACGTTTCTCTGTGTGGATGGATTTTCACTTCACTTGAGTAAGAAGCCTCACAAGTCCTCTCAGCTAAGAAGCCTCCATCTTTCATCCAATGATCTCGATCTTGCTTTCTAAATTTGGGAATATGTACTAAGTCGTTTTCCTGAGATACAGTAGCCGTCAGAGAAAAACTTACTTTATTCATAAGGATTAGTCAAGGCAACCGTGTCACGTTGGTGTTGGTGTGCCTTCTAGGCACACACTCAGTGTTAACTGTGGCTCTAAAAGAGGACGACCATGTTAAAACATACACAGTATTTATTTTGTGTATATACATAAAGTACAGCTTCCAGGCTTACTTATAAGATTAGAAAATCTACAGATGACATCAAATGCTCGGTGTTCAAATGGTATGGAATGTGGAGAAAGATAGAGAGAAACAAAATAGCTGATCATGGAATATCATATATATATATACATATATATATATGTGTGTGTGTGTGTGTGTGTGTGTGTGTGTGTGTATACAAATGCCTATACATGTATACATCTATACATATAAGCATACATGCATATATCTCCAAAGACTGTTTTGAAGTATCAGGAAGTCAATAAGCTTTGAGAACCAAAGGCAGCCTTTTAACTAGTAAGGTATTCTCACTTTGCCTCTGTAGTATATCTTCCATGCACTGTAACTCGAAAATGGATTTTCTTATCATCCATGAAAAAGTTTAAACTTAATCTAGTTTCTATTTCTTTATCTCAATACCCTTTTAATTGACACGTTGCCTCATCTAATGAAAAACCACCCTCTACAATCACAGCCATTAGAATCTTATTTTGGCCTTGTCAAGACTGTCAAGCAGTTGAAGCTTAGACACTGATAGTTGAAAATCTTCTAATCCCAAAGCCAGTAAAAATCTTCAGTATCCTGACTGCATACATATCTATTATTCTTTATACCTAACTTCAAGAGGATTTAGGATGACAGATAACAAGTTTCAAGCGAGCTTTAATGCACTTTAATTCTAGCTTCAAAGGTATTAGGCGCTATGCTTTCCCCCTCAAAGAGATGTTTAAATATAGAAAGAAGCTAAAGGCAATTATGCAGGCTTCTTTAAACATGAAATCCACTCCACTTTTAAAAATAATTCAATTTGTCCAGTATCCATGGAAAAAATATGAGGCTAAATCTATGAATTGGTGTATCAAAATCCCAAATCACAGTTTGTACTCTAAGTGTAGAATATCTCCATTTGGATGCAGCTGCTGCTGATTGATTCTACAGTGCCAGGCAAAAGCAAAGCTAAAAGCCACAAATGAATGAGTTAGCAACCCTAGTGACTGAACGTTCAGCCCCACTTAGAGAGTGGAAAACTGTGATGGGGCTGATAGGCTTTGCAACAGTGCACCCCATAGTGGACTGGGGATTCACTGAGCTCATTTCCTGGCACAAATAAAGAATTTAGTATCTGGGAAAGACAGAAGATCTAGCTGCTGAGAAAAGGAAAGTAACAGGTTGTCCCCTTGAGCTGGGAGGGATCCTGGGGCTAAGAATCTGCTAAATAGATGCAAGCTTATGTATTTTCCAGAACCCCAGGGTTCTCCTTTTTCTCCTGTTGGTCCTGTGTAGGTATCACCTCCATGCCTTCCCACCACTTCTTCTCATGTCTTCCTGGAAGGAAAAGCCACCATCTCAGGGGAACTTCTTTCATTTTCTGTGTCTACCTATTTCTCCTCTAACTCTCCATCAGTTCATCCATGGAGGATATACAAGGGGTCATAGGTCAGGGTCTCATAGTATACACAATGATAGGGAGGAGCTTGTTGTGTCCCTGAGGGCAAAGCAACTTAGGAAAAGGTAAACCTGAGCAAATTTTAGTCCACAAAACCAAGAAGACATAAGGACACAAAGATCAATGTCTTCAATAAGTGGTGCAAAGAAACTGGGCTTCCATTTTCCCAGGAGTGAAACTGGACCCTTACCTTATACCCCATCCCACAAAGATTGTTAACAAAGGAATGAAAGTCTTAAATGCAGTCTGAGACCACAAAATTCCTAGACAAATATTAGGCAAATATTCAGAACTTATAAATACTTTATCCAACTTAATAGCAGAAAAGCAAATAAGTCAACTGAAAATGAGGGGCTAAGTAGATATCCAAATTCCCACAAGTGTACAAAAAGATGCTCCAAATCTGTAGTTAGCAAGAAAAGGCAAATCAGTCACACGAAGAGACACCATCTTGCCCCTCATCAGAACCACTGTCAGAAGGACAACAGAAATGTCAGTGAGGGTGTGGAGAAAGGGAATAGTGCTGGTCAGAACAAAGACCATGCACTTGATAGAAAACATAAGGAAAAATGGTGGGGAGAACATGCACTGCTCTTGCAGAGGACCAGCACACATGAGGTGTGGCTCACATTGTCAGGAACTCTCCCACGTGAGAACCCCATGCTCTCTTCTGGCCTTCTCAGGCACCTGCACAGGTGTGCACAGAGATAAATGTTTAACACTAAAAATAAACTTTTAAAAAAGCACAGGTAACACAGAGTCCAGCCACTTTGACGCTGGATAAATGTTCAAAAGAAATGAAGTCACCATCTTATAGACGCATCTATACTCCTTGGTCATTGCTGCATTCTTCAAAACAGTCATGGTGTGGCAAAAACCAAAATGAGCATTTTTAGATGAGTGGATAAGAAAATATAGTATAACTGCATGGCATACACAGGAGGACAGTAAGCTCTGTTAAAGAAGGGGACCTAGCCATTTGCCACAGCATGGGGAAATCTTGGGAACATCAAAAAAACCTAAGCAAGACAGACACAAAAATAAAACACTTCATGACCTCAGGTATATCAACACAAAAGCATAGCTCTCTGTGCAGTGTGTGTGTGTGTGTGTGTGTGTGTGTGTGTGTGTGTGTGTGTGTGTGTGTGTGTGTGTGTATGCACTCATGCAATGTGTATGAGTGGTCCTCTGTGTGGAACCTAGAGGTCCATGTTTACTATATTAATCCCTCTCCAACTCATATTTTGAGACAAGGTCTCTTACTGACCTACACATCACCAATTTGGCTAGATTGATGGGTCAGCAGTCACTGGGATCCTCATGTCTTTGCCTCCCGAGTGCTTGGATTACAGATGCAATTTTTTTGTGTAGTTGCTGGGAATCAAACACAGGGTCTTTATGCTTTGTAACAAACACTTTACTGACTGAGTCACACATATACAGGAGCATATGAAGTTATATATACATACACATATATACTTACTTATACACAAAACAGAATCTTGACTGCATAGAGAAATGATAAAACAGTGAGAGCAGTAAGAGTTAATGGTAAATGAGGGGAGACACAAGGCCACAGATTCCAGGCATGAGTGATATATCTGGAGGCTTGGTTGTTGCAAGGGGAGCCCACTTCATCATACAGTTTGCTAAGACAGTACATTCTTAGTACATTCACCACAAAACAATAGTTGCTCCTCTGTGAGCTAATAGACATCAATTCATCTGCTGAAATATACATTTTGCTATTCACAAGAATATTTAAATAGCACATTGTATACCTTAAATACATACAAAATTGCTTCACAATGAATTGCAGAGATGAGTGGTTGTAATGACTGAATAGCATAATGAATATGTTTAATATCACTGATCTTCACATAGTAGTATCCATATCTACACATGGTTCTGTTATTACATTTTAGAGTACAAATATACAGCAAGAAAAATTGTATTTCTTAGCCACATGTGGATGTTCTGCTTTACAGTCATATATGATTAACATATGTATGTAGATCAACATGTATGTTCTAAGGATTGATTATAGGTAAGCTTCCACTGATTTATACAATTCCAAAATAACTCATTTCTGCTGTCCAGTATGCTCTAACTCCTAGGGTTGCTGGCATGACAAATAGCCTTCAGTCAATTAGGGAAACATCTACCTCTGTGATGACAGAACAATCTGACCGTGTGCCTATATGAATGAGCTAGAGAACTGCTTGGTATTCAGTTGATATTAAAGTTCAAAATCTTCAAAGAAATTTCAAAACTTTCCAGGTCCTCTGTCTTTTCAGGCGTCATGTGCTAAAGTGACCTGAAGTAATAAGTAAGACCCATGCCCTTATTGATGGGATAGAATGTGGTCAAAATTAGCTTAAATTTTTTTACTTGGAATCAAACTTTGACATCATTTCACCAATTCTCTGAATCCCAAGTCTGAAGGTTTGGGTTCTTATAGAATGGTTGGTTGGCACTGCCTTGTTGTCCGCTACTTAGCCATGCATATTCAAGATGTCATCTAAGACCAAGATTATACATTAGAACTTTAAGTTCACAAGATCTGCATAAATAGTCCAATGACCAAAATATTAAGGTCACAATGTAGATGTTTCAACAGCTGGAAGTGGTGTTCCATTTCAAATAGCCTCAGTAGTTTACAGGAGTAGAAAAGCAAACCCACCGCTCTTTTCAGTAAATAGTACTGAAACACATCATTTTCAGATGCTCCAAACATATATCGTGCATGCTTTGCAATTTGTAAATTCCCTTCAAAATCAACAAGCCTCACACACTATTTTGCTACTCTATCTCCAATACTGTAACTCTACTCTTTTTCCAAACAAGCTAGCTTAGCTTCTGAAACGTGTTTATGGTTTCTTCGAGTATTTCTCCATAGGCTGTTAAAAATATGTTAAATTAAAGAATGCCACTTTTTACCTACACAACTCTCATTTTAGTTACTAAAAGGCCTGTAAATGCCTGACACTTTTAACTCATCCACTTCCCAGCACTTATTCCAATTGCCTATTCTTCTTCAAGACATTTTTGTGGCTCCCTAAAAATTCCAAAGTTGCCTTTCAATGTAGAGCCTTTGTTCTAAGCAGTCCTTTGCCCAGCATAGTCTCTTAATTCCATCAACTAATACATTTATTCACTTTACATCCTAATCTCAGTACCATCATCTCCTCCCAGTTCCTTCCTCGTATATCTCCTCCCCAGCCGTCCTCCCCTTCTCCTCTGATAATGGGGGAGACTCTCTCTAGATACCAATCCATCCTGGCACATCAAGTGCAGGATTAGGGGCATCCTATCCCACTGAAGCCAGAACAGGCAGCATATTCTTAACTCTTGCGTGGTTGTCTTTGGTCAAGAGACTCTGTGCATTATTGTTACTTTTTCAGAGACACTTTACCCCTCCCCCAGTACAAAGAAACCACACAACTCCAGGACATCACTTCCTTTATTTTGTAGTATATCATGTCTTAATATTAACATTTATTTAATGAAATTGACTACCTGCCTCCCACCAGTATGAATCCAATCCATATAACAATGACCTTCCCTCTTTTATTTACATCTGTATCATTAGGAGAGTTTGATAAAGCATAAGTGAACGGCAAACCATTGTTGTAGCAATCAGTGACCCTCACTATCTTTTCTTTTCTTCCTTTCTTTTCTCCCACAATCCTCTATGTCCACAACCTTGCTGACTTTAGAAGCAGCTCTTTCTTCCTTCCATTTTTTAAACTATCCCAAAATATTGTATCCAAATAAGCCAAACTATAATATCTTTATTTTTTAAACAATTTAGCAATTTCTGTTCTATATTTGTTTGGAAACTCCATTTAATTCTTAATTTAAAAAACATACATCATTAAGGACAACAATAGGTTGATGACAGAATATATCTATCCAATAATGTAAGTTCATAAGTAGTGGTTAAAGACACTAATGACCCTGAAAGTAGAAAAAGTAAACATGGCAGAGCGCTTTGAGCACAACAGATATCAATATGGTAACATTTCATCAGAAAGAAAATAATTAGCAAACACAGGAATACAAATAATTGAAAACACATTGGCTAGCAACTCAAATGAAACTAGTGAGATGGGAGGCAAAGATGTTCCTACATATTATATACATATCTTGTATATAAATGAAAACTAAGCCAAAGAAGCCAGAGGGGATGGTTGGTACATATGGAGGGATCTGAATCGAGTGATTGAGATCCACTTCTTTCTCAGTCAGAAGCACTCCAGAATCACTTTAGAAATGCACAGACGCATTGCAGAGTGACTAGGATGTCAAAGAGTAGAGCATAGACCTTGAATCTGTATTTCTAATAAGTGACCCTGCTATTCTGAGTTGAATGCCTTGAATGAATACCATAATCACCATTTCTATAGATGAGGAAGCAAAGACTCACATGTTTTTACAATATCAAATCCAATAACCACTGGTGTTAAATCCCCATGGATTTTGTAGATATTAAAATATCTCATAAGAACAAAAGTACCGACCAACAAAAACTCCCAGGGATTAAACCACTACCCAAAGACTACACATGGACCACCAATCAAAGAGTACATGGAGGGACCCATGGCTCCAGCTGCATATGTAGCAGAGGATGGCCCTGTTGGGCACCAATGGGAGGAGAAGCCCTTGGTCCTGCCAAGGTTGGAAACCCCAGTGTAGGGGACTGTCAGGACTGGGGAGGCAGGAAAAGGGGTGGTTGGGGAGGGGGAACACCCTTATAGAAGAAGAGGGAAGGGGAAGGGATAGGGGGCTTATGGACAGGAAACCAAGAAAGAGAATAACATTTGAAATGTAAATAAAAAATATCCAATAAAAAAATCTTGTTAGATTGGCTTTAAGTAAGTCATAAAAATATGAGGGAAAGAGACTGGTTGTGCAATTCAGGCCTTGCTATATCAAATGGACCATTCTGATACTAAAATTGCTGTGTTTCCCTTATAAGAGTTTAAACTGAAAAAGAAAGCAGAGAGAACATATAGAAACTATTATAGAAAACAGATGGGAAGAAGGATTTGTAGGGCTGCTGTGTGCATTACAGTGATTGAACTCAGCCTAGCTCCTGGAGGTTTCCAGTATACTTCACTCAGTATGCACCTGAAGAGTCATATTATACCATGAGGCAATCTTGTGAACCAGGCTGGTGGGTAAAGAGGAGGAAACAGGAAAGAGAGAAGGAGGAAAAGGAAGAGAAGTGGGAGCAAAACCAATGGCCAAAACTAAGATACAGAGAGAATGTAAGTGCATATAATTTATATACACAGTGCATTGTGATTTTTCTGTGACATTTTAGTTGCATGGTTCCCGTGCCCATTCTTGTGTGGTTTTCTTAGGAATATAGTCTATGGCTTTCCATTTAATTTCTCTATTAACCTTTATATAAATCATATCCCATAACACCTGACACAGATAGAGAAGCAAAGAAGGAAAGAGCTCTACTTATTAAAAGGATTTATGTTCCATTTAAAAATGAGTGTTCTCCTACACAATTGTCCCAACTATTTCTGTAGAAATAACTTTGACTGGATGGATCTATATCTTACTGTCCCAAACTTTAAACTAGTTCCAAAAGATTTAATAATGTAATGACTCTATCAATACCCAATGACTAAGGAACATAAATAATCACTGTTTCAGAAAAAAAAATTACTGAAGCCTATTTAAAGGAATTATTTACCACCTCCCACTCATTTTGCTTAATGCCAAATCTCAGAACATTGCTACTTAGAAGGATATTACAAAGAAAAAATGATGTGACTAACAGTCTCTGTTTAAAAAAAAAAAACTTGAGAATGAGGCGTCAGTATTCAGAAAGACAGAAAGGAAGAAATTAACGTCATTATCTGAACCATCTCCGTTGCTTTTAAAAACAATCATTCTGCTAATGTGGAGCAGCTAAAGCAGAGCCTCCAAGTTTAGCACACCACAGCAGTCCGCAGTTTTTAATTTAGCATCTCTAGAAAAAACAGCAATAGGATTTGCATGCATTGATTTTTTTTTTCCACCAGAATCCCATGCAGTTTATTGTTCTTGACTTAGTTATCCATAGTTCTATACCTTTAATAAAACCTAACTCAATTAAGGAAGTTTAAATTTATTCCAACTCAGGTTGCAACATTTAAAACGAGGAGTTTAATAGTAAAACAGCTACTAAGGCAAAAGCTATCCTGCAAAGAACCCGAGTTGTTTGTTTAAAATTCCAAAGTAAATCAAAAATCATTTATAAAATAAATGACCCAGAATTGAGATGCTTGTAAGAACATGCAAATGTTACTACAACAAGCGAAAAGATTTTTGCGAAAAGTACTCAGAGCAGAATGAATTGTTTATATGTAAGGCTAATGACAATAGTCTAAAAATGAGTCCCTCCTGGATACAGTTTTGGCAGTATTTATCACCCACTCAGTCAGCCTTAAAGCAAAGAACATGGACACGCAGCAGGCACTAATGGGACTAGCCTTACAAAGACAGAAAATGCTGACATTCCTGACCTCGAAAACTTCTGGAACATGGACTCATCTTCTCTGTCCTCAGATGATGCCTCCACCAGGTAGTAAGCAAAACTTCACATGGTAGGTGCCTTGAATATCAGGAATTAGTTTACTCAGAGTGCTGAGGGCAAGAAAACCAAAGCTAGGGTATCTATGGACCACTTTCCTTCTGCAAGCGCCTTTCCTTGGCCAAGGTTATGTGTCCTCACATAACCCCACGCTATGTGCTTGTGTTGTTTTGTCCCGTTTCCTTATGCAACAGGGTCACTGCTGTAAATAATAACATAGTACATCTGTCATAATAGTTAAAAGAGCATTTTGAATGTATCACCATAACAATGGAATAATGAAATGTTTGAAGTGATCCGACACACTGAGTTTAGCCATTATATAAGGCAAATGTTTATTCCCAACATCACATTTGTCCTCTATAACTTTGTACAATTATGTTAGTTAAAAATATGGAGGACCAAGTCAATGATTGCTGAGTGTTGTACCTTTTACGAGGTCATGTGCTTTATGGAAGCAAAGACTCCTTTTTTTTTTTTTTTTTTTTTTTTTTGTGCTCCATATCTTGTCTCAAACACTGGCAGGACCCTGAGGCCCAGCAGACTAAATGAAAGAAAGGACTGGAAGAGCTTGAAGGGGCTCGAGACCCATATGAACAACAATGCCAACCAACCAGAGCTTCCAGGAACTAAGCCACTACCTAAAGACTATACATGGACTGACCCTGGACTCTGACCTCATAGGTAGCAATGAATACCCTAGTAAGAGCACCAGTGGAAGGGGAAGCCCTGGGTCCTGCTAAGACTGAACCCCCAGTGAACTGATTGTTGGGGGGAGGGCAGCAATGGGGGGAGGATGGGGAGGGGAACACCCATACAGAAGGGGAGGGGAAGGGGTTAGGGAGATGTTGGCCTGGAAACCGGGAAAGGGAATAACAATCGAAATGTAAATGAGAAATACTCAAGTTAATAAAGTTGGGGGAAAAAAAGAAAGAAAGAAAGAAAGAAAGAAAGAAAGAAAGAAAGAAAGAAAGAAAGAAAGAAAGAAAGAAGGAAAGAAAGAAGGAAATGCAGTTGCATGCCTGTCTGCCTTCCTCCTGGAAACACCAGCTGCCTCAATTGTTACTGTAGCTGCTGCTTTTTTCCTCCTTCTCTTGCTCATTGCAGAACAGTGCATTGCAGACGAAGAGACTAAGCTTGAGTTTCAGTATCGGGCAAGCCAAGAAACCGGGTGAAGAGTTATTCAGAGTCACAGCTCTGTGGACAGGCAGAGGGCAGGTGAGAATTTGATCACTGAACTGAAACTGGAGGGCAGAAGTCAAGGGAATTATATTTTTCTTCTGACTCGTTTTTGTAAGATGTGTCTGGCGATAAGATAAATCACTGTGTCTTGCGGTCCAGAAACAGTAACTGCTGATGTCATGAGCACACACGCTCACTGTGTGTACACACAGGGAAAGCCTCTAAGAAAATCCATTACTTTGTTTACTGCCCTAAAACATTAATAAAAATCAAGAGTATCTTAAAAATTGACTTGAAAAAATGACTTGAAACGTTTTACCAGAAAGAAATGATAAATGCTTGAATATGCTAATCACTATAACTTGGTCACATTCATACATATTCAGGCTACAAGGGGTAAAAAACGAGAAAATGGTGATAAACCCATGATAATGATAGACACGCATTTCTTGTTCTTGCAGAGAAGTCTGAGAAAGTGGCTCTGCACTTGTCCCATTCTCCAGAGTCAAAGTCATCGAGGATCAGACTATCCAGTGGTTATAGTGCCAGTGGTCTCGGCACCATGGTCTAGAAGGCAGGATGTGCATTCAGTTTACCATGTGCACGATTCTGTGTAGCCTTCATCATCCTTCATGGCTGCATAGGGTCTACTGGAGAACGCAAACAGGAAGCAGTCAGCCCCATTAGTGTTCATTTTTTGTTTTTCCCTATTATCAACAATTCCAGTATAACCAACTCTTGTCCTTGTATGATTGTCCTTTGGAATAAATTCCTGAGAATAGCATCTCTATTGAGAGTTTTTGTAACAAAACATCTTTACCAGTTAATACATCCTCAAAATGGTTCTTGAATTTTAAATCTGTCTCCTAAACAACCTAAAATAGCAGCATGTCAGGGTCACTCGGTGAGCTCCAGGCCTTTCTGGCGCTCACACAAACCTCTTGGCCCTACCAGAGCCCCATTTTCACCTTGCTCAGGCACTAACCACATTGGATTGGACCCTTTCATATAACCTCGTGTAGGCATAATTATCTCTTTAAAGTTCTGTCTCAAGCCAGACAGAATAGCCAAATGTCTTTAACCCCAGAACACAGGGACAGATATACATGTATCTCTATAATTCTTAGGTCATTCTACATAGTGAGTTCCAAGCCAGGAGAGCCAGAGCCACTAGTGAGACCCTGTCTCAAAAAGTAAAAAATAAATAAACACAAAAATGAAAAATAAAAACTGTCTCCAAAAAGAGTCACAACACAAAGTACAGTGAGTGAAGAGAGCAACAGGGAAACAATCACAACACAACTAAGATCATGGTACCACCAGCCCCCCCCTCACAATTCCACTTCCATAGCCCTTATATATCTCTTTCCTAATAATTCCATGCCCACTATAAGCCTCTCCACTCAACCCTCTATAGTGCCCTCTTTTGTGCCTCATCTCTACCATGATCTGGAAATAAGATAACATACTGAGCCCTTAGAATATATTTCCCAAGTGTAAGCTCCTGCCTGGAAAATAAATTGGCCGATAAACTATCCTATGAAAGTTTTTAAGGTCTACCAGCCGAAAGAAAACAAAGCCTTTAGTTCTAAGGGTTCAGGAACACGTGATGCATTCACTTTTATTTGCTGTTTGTTACGTCACACACACAAAAGTTTTCCTATGTATATGTACCAGTACACACCTTTCCCCCCAAAGCTTGTGATCTCTCTCATAGTAAATATTGTCTCTTATTTACTGAACGTGTGAAAATTTAAACAAATGACCTTACTTGCTATAGCAAAGAAAACAAGTCTTATGTTTTGTTACCATTCAAGCCCAGTATCGAGAACCTGCAGACACGTGAGAAGCATACTTGCTCTTCTGACAGGAGTGAAAGTGATGGAGCCCTTTGGAAACCAATTTCCTAACATAAAAATCCAAAGCTTTTCAATTCTTTACTGAGACATTTAAGTCCAATGAGATTTTAACCCAAGGACTTTATTATAAACACAGAAATGTTTTTTTCTAGGATATTTATTGCTGCAAAACAGTATGACCCTGAAGAGAGCGTTTGCATGGGTAAAGTAACAGTAAATATGGTGAGTTAACACATCAGAGCTGTACCACCGACTCGGACAAGACCATCTTCATGTTGAAGCAGAGTGATACAACACTGATGAGCATATTTCAGGTCATAATACTTATCCATCATGGAAAGAGGGGAGACTCTGAGCGGCCCAAAAGACCTTCAGTTGGCTTTCAGAAGATCCGTATCAGTCCACATTCCTCCTGAGAGCAAATACCCACTCTTTAAGGAGTAAACATTTGGGTGGGGGAGACATCTGGGTGGCTCAGCCTCCTGGAAGACACCTGTGGTCCACTGACTCTCTACCTAGACTTGGACTGAATCTTTTCTTTGGTTTGTCAGTGACCTTTCTACCTGAGTAAATATTTCTCTGTATCTTCCCAGGAAGAGCAGTACAATATTTAATAATGGAGCACTTTCCTTTTCAGATCTTAAGCATTTTACATATAAGTCCTGATTTCATCACGGGGAAGCATCATGAACTGAATATTATTATCTGTTTTACAAGCTGGGAACTAAAGCTCTGTAAAGAGAAAGGGACAGGTTATGTTTACGCTGTTGTTAAGTGTTGGAGTCAACATACAAGCTGCAGAATGCAACTGCCACCTATTGTGATCATATTTAACTTCTCCAATCTACATCATTGTCAATGGTTCCCTTCTCACCCACAAGGAAGAGTACAGAGGTGTACAAGTTCATACTAGGATGCTCAAAAATACTAGTACTATTTCTAAAAGACTTTGAGTTTTAAAGGTGAGATATAAGGAAAGATTGATTAGCCTACATCAATAGCTCTTATTAAAGGAGTCAAGAGGTCAAAAGAATGTTAAAGATACTTTTGGGCTGGAGCGATGGCTCAGTGGATAAGAGCATTGACTGCTCTTCCAGAGGTCCTGAGTTCAAGTCCCAGCAACCATCTGGGCTCACAACCATCTGTAATGAGATCTGATGCCCTCTTCAGGTGTGTCTGCTACAGTGTACTTATATATAATAAATAAATAAATATTTTCTTAAAAATATTTTCTGTGATCTTGAAACAATATTTATTCTAATAAAATTCTAAAAATGACTGCTTTATCACAATTAATTTTTTATGCATGTAGCATTTACAAGCATACAAGAATACAAATGTCAAAATAAGAATCTAGGTTTTTCCTAGTAATCAAGACGTAAGTAAGGTTTGGAAAAGTTTCTTAGCATGAAACCTTATTCACAATAGGTTTTTATTTTCAACTTTAATACAGCAACACCAGTATAGATGTAATTTAAATAGCCAATAAGTGTCTGATCTCCTTAGTTGTTTCTAAAAATGAAAAAGGATTCTGCAATCCAAAAGGGTTTAGGTCTCACTAGCCTAAATAAATGTTCACTGATAATGGAGTGCATACCAGTAGCTACAGGTCAGCAGAGAGAACATTCTGAAGGGAGCAACATTTCCATCGGCCTCTGAGTGTTCCACCTGCAGACACCTAGTCTGCCACATTCTGCTTTTAAGTTCTCTCCACTGTCTCAAGATCTTTAAATGAAGCAGAGTGCAGAAGACTATAGCTATAGCCAATCGAGCAATAGGGGACTACCAATGCATCAGTCATTGAATCTGCTACAAGTCTATTGAGCACCCACACAAATCATAAATTTAATGGAATCACTACTCATCAATAGGCATGATGTAAGCCCCAGGTTTGGGTTTTGGTTTTTGGAGTTTTGGGGGTTTTGTTTGTTTGTTTGTTTGTTTTTTGCATCATCTTTTTCACTACACTAGCATTAGATA
Source organism: Rattus rattus (assembly GCF_011064425.1). NCBI lineage: Eukaryota > Metazoa > Chordata > Mammalia > Rodentia > Muridae > Rattus > Rattus rattus. Next base: position 144,758,330 of record NC_046156.1, on the reverse strand, counting down.
ATGTTTTGAAGTAATCTGCCTAAAAATACCCTAGGAGGACCATCATCATCCACTATACCACCCTTTCTCTCTCTCTCTCTCTCTCTCTCTCTCTCTTTCTCTCTTTCTCTTTCTCTGTGTGTGTATTAGCTCGCATGCATGTACACACACACACACACACACACACACACACACACCTCTTTAAGTAGAAGAAATTGGTAGAAGTACTCTGCTACATTTTCATGAAGAGAAATCAGTTTGTCTTGTGTTCTCTTAAGGAAAATAATCTCTTGATTATTGCAATGAAGAAAAGCTCTTGTTTGGTTTCCAGTGACAATAACATCACAAGGCTAACATATTAGCATCCTCTGACACTTGTTATTCTTCGTGGTTCTCATTCTCTGTGTCACTAAATCTTTGGAACAACTCGTGAATAACGTTTTACTGTCTCTGTTGTATGAACGAGAAAGTAAGCTCAGAGTGGCTTGTTCACACAACTACTAGATCACAGCAGTGATAATCACACAGATTTCCCCAGGGTCAATGTGCCACATTCCCAGTTGTATCATCACTTCTCATGTGATTTCTGTCATTGTTAATTTTGCAAGTACTGTGCATAATGGAAACCACCTGGTTGGGTGTTCCTGATTTGCTTGCACATTTTCGAGATGCTTAGATGTGGAACACGAAGACAAAGGAAATAAGTATATTTTATTCCTCTTAGCTTCTAGCCCAGTTTGCTCTTAAGGTAGTTTTAGCTCCTGCTATACTATGGTTCCCTAAAAGTTTGCCTAACAGGTCACAGAGCAAATGAAATGATTAGTAGCAGTAGCTTCACCAGCTATTTTTTGTATTCAGTAAAAATAATGAATTGAGTTCTTCTTTTAATGCCAATTCAGCCACGAGAGAGACCTCATGTGATCTGGAGCGAAAGGGAAGAAATATGGACGGCAGCAAGGACAGTTAATTGAACATTTTATAGAGCATCAAGAGAGTTCAGGGAAAGTGCATTTCACATTTTTTATCTTCCCATGTTTAATGAAAATCTTCCTATTATGAGCATATAGGAAAAAGAAGAAATAAAGGAGAATTGCCATTTTTATTTCTACTTAGGAGCTCATCCAAGCTTAGAGCACACAGGTCTAAAGGAAAAGCGTGGAGTTGATGGAAGGAAGTAGAAGGAAACTAAGAATCTCCTCTTCCTGTTCTGCCCATTGTCACCTCCTGTTCTCTAGCTACAAAATGTAATCTTTCAAGTACAGTGAGAAACAACAAAGACTGTTTTGAGTTCCTCTAAGTCTGCTTTGTGATTTATCTTTTCCGTCATCTCCTTCCTGGTTATTCAGTGCTACAGACAGACAGACAGATGAATAAATAAAAAGTACTTGATCAGATTTAGTAAAATAATTCTGTGTGAGGCCATTTATATTTCATAATGATAGGTTAAAGAAACCAGGATTTCAGGATGCAATTTCAAGGAAAATCTTCATTAGCAACTGTGTTTGGAAAGCATGTCTAGCCATAAGTACTACCTTTTACCTTTTACCTTAATCACTGCATTTTTTAAACCCAACCATCAGTGCAAATGTATGCATGCATCTTATGATTTCCCTTCCTATGTACTTACTTTTGGATAAATATATGATTTCATGAAACCATTTAGAGAACATTTTATTTACATTATTTTATATCCTGCACTAATTGTACAGTAAATGTTCATTAATTCATTAAATTGGGGGGGTGCGATAGGAACAGGAGCTGTATAGAGAAGTTCACACCCTTTCACCTTGCTGGCTCAGATGTGCAGTGGACAGTGGCTGTCCTCAATTGAGGAGACTCTATCCAAGAGTGCTGAGCACAGAAGTCAAAGTAGAGCTGTGCTGATAAGGTGTTTGTTCATTTGTCTGTCTGTCTGTCTGTCACCTTAACACAACCTAGGATCACAGGGAAGAAAAAATTCTCATTAGAAAAAAATGTCCTTTTTTGGCCTGTGGCAAAGTCTAGGGGTCATTCCTTGATTAACAACTGATGTGAAAGAGAGCAGCCCATGATAGGTGAGGAGGTCCTGGATTGTATAAGAAAAGCAGGCTGAACAAGAGCAAGCCAGTGAGCAGAATTCTCCCTTCTCTCTGCTTCCATTTCTTGGCTCGTCTCCATGATGGACTGTGATAGGGACGCATAAACCAAATAAACCCTTTCCTGCTCATGTTGTTTTTACTAATGGTGTTTTATCTCAGCAGTAGAATCCTAACTATGACAAGAGTTTGGGAAGCCTCTAATGGAGAGATAGACTTGTCACTGAAACCAAGATTCCTTATCAGATGTCCACTAAGGTCAGGTTTGGAAGTTTGGGGTAAATAGAAGAGAAAGGAAGAGAGAGGGAAAAGGAAGTCTAGAGACCAGTCTTTATCATATTTATACATAATATATTATCATAATTACATTTTTATTTCTGGACAACTGATGATTTTTTCATGCAAATATTTGGCAGTAAGATATAGGCAGTGTAATGAATGATAAAAATGAAATTATTAATTTATTAACTAACTTTAAAAAATAATAGAGGAAAATATACTCTATTTCTCTTGTCACAAAGGTTGACATATATATATATATATATATATATATATATATATATATATATATATATATATAGTTGAAATGCACTCGAAGGGAGTGAGACATGGTATATAGAGCTCACTGGTCCAGAAGAGGAGATGTCGTAACTGTGTAATGACTCGAAGAGTCTGTGGAGACATGTGAGGCCGCACTCTTCTCCGTTTCTGCCTTTAAATAGTTCTTAACATTATACTCTATGGATTTGTTTAAGGTTTGAGTCCACACATACTCAAAATTTGACTTTTATGAATCAATTTAACTTCCTGGCAAACCTGTGCAAACTCAAACTTCCATTTTCAAAATGTAAGATCTAAGTTTATCTTGTACAGCTTTTATCCCCCTGTCAATAGTTAAGCAGTGAAACACCAACTCTGCCTATTTCTTGGCAATTTTTCCCTCAACTTTCTAATGTGAATAACTTAAATCATTTTCCCGTGGAATGATGTGATGCTGGAAAGGACAAAGCTGAAAGCCTGCATGGCATGTGAAGATGTCCAGGGTGGCGAAGAAGCTCAGTCGTTGCCTGGCTCCACCACTGCTGCCCCCTCACAGGAACACGGAGGAACACGATGATAATGCTTCTAGCCCAATCGCACTTTGCAAATTAGCAAAAAGTACATTTAATTTCATGCAAATCTCCTTAGGTGCTCTCTAGAGCATTAGTTTTATTACCAAGCAAAGTCCAATCCCTTTATCCTCCTTTTACATGAAAATTCTGCTACCTCACAGCATTCTCTTAAACTCCAATAGCAAGGAAACACTGACTTCTGGGTTGATTAATGAATAGTTAAGGAATTGGAGGGTGTAAGTTAGGATAATACAATGCAATTTCCAATCAAGTAAATGGTTAAAATGGTTTAATTCCTTCCAAGTCAACCTCTCTGATGAAGAGTCCATATAGTGTGAAAAAGATGAAGAATTCTGTTGAACAGAGAGCAGTTCTATAGTGAGCATTTCTATAGGTCGTGACACCCTGCATCTAGGAAAAAAATGAATATTGAAACATTTATATTTTGGAGCTGGAGAAATTGCTCAGTGGTTAAGAGCACTGTCTGCTCTCCCAACCATCCTGATTTCAATTCCCAACAACCACATGGTGGCTCACAGGCAACTGTACTGGGATCTGATGCCCTTTCCTGGTATGCAGGTACGTGCACATAGAACACTCATACAAATGTAAAATAAATAAATAAACAAATAAATAAATATTAAAGCAAGTGTATTTTCAGTTGTTTAATGGTAACAATTGTTGAAAAATTTTTTGCCAATCTATTGGAAGCTATCTGCAAGAAAGAATCCTATTAACTAGGAAAGTCAATGAGTGCATAGGTGAACTTGAATGGAGATAAACTTTGTAGTGCACAACCCCAGGAAAGTCAGCTTCTATCTGATCAACTACAGTCTACAGCCATGAGCTGAGAGACTGAGATCCAGGAACTCAAGTGATGTGCTTCTAGGTCATTTTGGTGTGTTCAGTAAAGTATTAGAGATGGTAAATGCGTCAGGAAAAAGAACCATTTAACATACACTACAACTGCTCATCTATAAAGCATAATCTCATAAATGGTGACTATGAAGAATGGTTCTGCTGCACAGATTTCCTTGTGGCATCAGAAGTCAGTGATGGGAGGCTTATAATTCATTGCCGCAGTACATTATTCTTTTTGTGAAGAAAACAAAAAAAATGACAAAGTACCTGCTTCATTTATATCTCTGATAATAGAGTAATTCATAAAGTTGGTGTATCAAGCAGACGTTCTTTTAAAGCTGAACGCTTAACTACAGCTATGCAAAGTTATGAATATGTTTACTGTATAAAACACATGATTCAGTAGCAATGAAGTCGGGGAGTTTGACAAAGAAAGTCCGTTGTAGACATTACTAATTGTTTGAGTGATGCTAATACTAAAATTAAGGGTCGTATTCTTGTCCCTTGGAAATAACTTTTTTTTAGTAAAAGAGTCAGAGTTGAGATAAACCTTCAGTTCACATATGAAAAGGTGATTTTTCTGTCTGTTGAGACAGACAGGTGAGAAGGAGCAGCATCAGTTTAAATCCTCTGATTTCACTTTGTGGCAGAATTCTAGACAGCCCTCTTCAGTGACTGAAAGCGAACCTGTGTTATTATTTGTGTATATGTCATTATGGAAGCCTGCATGAATAGAAAAAATAAATTGTCTCACTGATGAATTTAAATCATGAGTTCATCTCTTGAAATTCAAGCTAACAATCACAACATGATAGACATCATAGTTACAGCCTTCGGTCAACCATAAGGTCCACATAAAATATTATTTGTTTTAAAGGAAAATAACAAACTATTGTTTTACATTAAGACATATAGGAACATATAATGGGATAAACAAGCTTATGGCAGGAGAAAATACTTTCAGTTGCAAATTGCTTTTGGGTTAGAACATGAGACCCCAAGACCAGCTCTCTCTCTCTCAGTCTTGAAACTCAATCTGTCTTGAACCTGTGCAGTTCTGGTGTATGCTTCAAGAACGTACTGTCAATGGATACCGTACTGGCATTCAGTTATTCAGGCAAAGCCTGTGGACATAAACTTTCACACATTTTCTTTGTTCACAAAAAGATATTGTTTTCAAAGTTTGTAAATAATGTCAAAGATGTCAGTTTGAATAAATCAAATATTCTATGCTACCAGCTAATTCTGTAACTTGGACATCTTAATTTCTCCAAATTTAAATGTCACTGTCTAATTAGTAAGATCAATTTAATGATTAAATATAGGGAATGATATAAAAGCCAAAAAGGCATGTTTCATGGACTTGTGAGCTGCAGGAAACAAGCACAATAAGGCATGGTGCCTGTGGAATATGGTGTATCATACCAGGAGCGTACTACGGTGTACAAACATAGGAGCATGTCCTGTAGAGACTGGTGAGCACTCCACAGCAGGCAACGCAGGGAAGAATGTTGTACAAAGGTACAGAGTGATATCCTGAGAGTGACCAAGGAGAGAGACAATGGTGGGCAACATGAATGGTGAGCCGGTTCACAGGAGGCAGCGAAGACACGTGTCTATTCTGATGTGTTAGTTTTTGTTCTAGCTTACTATATTTTTCAAAGGAAAAATAGAAAAAGAACAGATCCAGAGGGGAGGGGTGGGGAAGAACCGAAAGGAGTAGAATAACGAGAAACCATAATCAGGATATATTATAAAACAAAAATAAATTTTCAATAAAAGAAAAAATAAAAAGGAAAGCAAGAAGGGGAAGGAAGAAGGAAGGAACAAACAAACAAACACACCTAGAAGCAGTCTAGAACATGGTGTGATATGGGACCCAGACAAGAAAAATTGCGAGCACAGCAAATAAACAAACCAAGAAACGATGGAACAGTTATAAGCAGTAACTGGAGAAATATCAAGATAGCAACATTTGCAAAACTCAGGAGCAAACACGGAGATGAGGAGGAATTGAATGACAGAATACACTAAGACGCAGACAAGAAAATGATAAAAATATTGCCTTGCTTTTTTCTTTATTTAACAAACTCATCGTTCACCTAGGGAAGTTACAAAAATAATTAACTTGAAAAATAAAAATCAGATGTTAGTTTGAAACGAAAGGAAAAATAATAACAATAAAAACCACCACATTCAGCTCTCACTCAGCCGTACTGGAGGGACAGATGCTCTGCAAGGGTGTTCTGTGCCCATCCACAGTGTGCGATTAAGACTAGCCTTGCTCTCTTGCCAGGAGAGTGAACAGAAATCTGGCATCAGGGGATGGGGGCATCTCTAAGACCTGCCAGAGACCTGGGATAAGGAAGTCTCCAGGGAGTCTACAAGGGTGACGTTAACTGAGAATCCTAGCACTGGGGAATATAGATCCTGACGTGGCCATCTCCTGTAGGCAGGATTCCCAGGGGAGGGACAAGGACATCAAAGATGCAGCAGAAACTGAGGGAATGGCCAACCAATAACTGGCCCAACTTGAAACCCATCCCATGAGCAAGAACAAATCCCTGACACTATTAATCATGCCCTTGCTTATAGCCAGGAGCCTAGCAGGACTGTCCTCTGAGAGGGTCCACCCAGCAGCTGACCAAAACAGATATAGAGACCCACAAATGTAAATAACAGTATTAGTAAATGTCCATAACACCTTATCAAGAATAAAAGAAAGATTAAACTATATAGGCAAATAAAACAGGAACATAATGTCAGATAGCAAAGTCAGAAAAAGACCCACCATTCTACTAAGTGCAAAATTGTATGCTAAAATATTTGAACAAGGAGGAAGCTTAGTAAGTTAAGAGCTCAAACATGAGACCATGAGTTCAAATCCCTAGCACCCATGTAAAACACCGGTCATGCCACAGGTACTTGTAACCCCCAACACTGAGGATGGGACCTGGCAGCAGATCACTGCAGTTTTTGGCTTCTAGTTTAGGTTAGGTTCACTGAGAAACTCTAGTCCTAGGGAAGGTGGAGAGTGATGGACCAGGACACCTACCACATCTATTGTCTGCCTAGACAAGTAGATGCACAGATAAATAAGCAACACGCATAAGCACTATATATATATATATATATATATATATATATATACATATGTGTGTGTGTGTGTGTGTGTGTGTGTGTGTGTGTGTGTGTGTGTGTGTGTGTAAAGTATTTTGAACAAGAATCCCAGAATTTGGGAGACTGATTCATGAGGATCATAGTTCAAGACCAGAGTAGAGTAAAGCCCTGTCACCAAAAATAAATAAAAAAGTGACAGAATATTCTGGGTATGAAATGTAATATTAATATTAAAGGCAACAATCCCCCTTTTTAAATGAATAATATTCAGCTGAGAAAATTCTAAAATCTATGAAGATATTATTTTTGGAAATTTTATAGGCTGGCTACTTTTGGTATGATGCCCCCTACGATCTTTAAGTAAATATTGAATTTCATTTGTTACTAAAAGTTCGACCCATTGATGGACGAGAAGGAAATATAAAAACCAATGACCACTGTATAAATAGCAGCCAATTCAAGATGCGGAGGAAAAAGTCATTTTAAATAGCTAGCAAAACCAACATAAAGAACGCGAGTAACCTTACAAATACACTGTCACCAAGTGAGCAGCACGTACTCAAAATGCTCCGATCATCATCAGAGTTCAGTAAATGACTCTTGTATCTAATAAGATGAAGGGCTCAAGCAGTAAATGAATTGTGTCCCGGTAAACAAGACAGAAATCGTATATGCAATCTATAATTATTGAAAAGAGGAAATTATTGAAAATCATAACAGATAATACTTCTGTCCTGCTAGCTCCATACCATGGCATCATTACACGGAAGCCTACATCATTCCTAATGGGAAGTAAATTACTTTTCCAGATTTTTTGCAGCAACAAACAAAGGCTCAAGAAGGGAACTTGTCAAATACGACAGAGCTAGCAGATTTGCAAGTATAACTCAAGGCAAAATCATGACTACAAAATCTGAGATTTCACTACCGTTGTATTTACATCCTACATCCTCGTTCCCAGGCGTCCAAATAGCAGAGAAAAGTGCACGTATACACGCTCTGGGAAAGAGGAAGTGGTTGGGCATGCTGGTAAAAGAACAGCTAAAGCATTATAAACCATATCACCTCAATCTATTGCCTTTTCTTGGGTTTTTGTGGTTAGGCAGAAAGAATGCTTTTCCAATGTGAACAGACATAAATGAAAGTATTAGTTTCAGTTATGATCGTGTGTATTTTTCATTTCATTCAATCTAAATGTTCTATAATCATCAAATAACATAAGGAAATAATGAAGCCGTTTTACCTAGTAAACATATGTTAATGACCATAATATAAAGTTATTTTTAAAACTATTTTTGCTTAACCGAGATATTCATAAATAAAACATGTTGAGACAGCTAAGATCCAAATGACGAAACAAAGCTACAAGCCCCACCTTCGCAGGACAACCAAACACTTCGCTGCAAATTCGCCTCATTCCCAAATACAAATGAAACTGCAAGCTAATGGGAATTAAAGCTGACATTAAAAGATTATATTTGCAGGCAAATCCCAGAACACCACTTATTTACACATTTCAAGTACTGTGAAAGGTTGGTTTAGGTTCTTGTTATTCAATTAGCACACAAGGATCAAACTGTGCAGCAATCTGCCCAAGTTGAATGCAATCATCACAGGCTCCATGGCTCGCTTTGTCGTTCCTATTAATACACAATAAAAGAAGAGACAATATATTGAGAAAGCATTATGTGCCACATTATATTTATATGACCTCTATCTAAATGAACACAATACATAAACTAAAATAGGTAGCTTTCAGTTCTAACATTGGACTTCCTGTATCATCTCTTTAGAATTCTCCAGCCTCTGTAAAGACGAAAGTCCCCCAGCAAAGGAGAAAAAATATTCCTAACTGCTTAACCACACAGTTAGCTGCGTTTGTCTGGGCGTCTCCTGATGCCCTAAAGGCACAGGTCTCAGGTTAGACCTGTGTACCACAAGCAGGTACAGTAACAGAGAGAGCCCTCCATAACGAACGGGCCAGAACCAGCCTCTATCTGCTACCACAGCCACTTGGAGCATTCGGTTTTTATTTAAAAGGCTTAATTGGAAGTTTTTATTACTCCCAATTAGGCTTTTTAATTAAAAGGAAAAGTTGAGAGAGGCTGCAGGCAAATGGTGCTGCAACCCATATCAGCATAAAATCAAAGGAAATAAAAAACAAAATTGTGCCCCCGTAAAACAGCAGTGGCAGGCAGAGCTCTCGCCAACGTTTACCTCTGGTCATAGTTAATGTTATGGTAGCACATTGACAGTGACAAAGTGAACATGAGCGGAAAAACCAGGCTGTTTCTAACATAACAATAAAATTCATCACAGTGATACTTAAAAAAAAAAAACACATTAGCATTCAAGACATAAAACTACCAAAATGCACAGTTGACGATTCAAGCAGTTAGCAACTCTTAATTCACCTACACAGCATGAACTCCACACAGGGATGCAGAATCCAGGCCTCTTTAACGAACAGAACGCCGCACATAAACAATGCAGGCAAGTGTTTATTGTTGTAAGATGATTGGCTTTTTAATTCCTCCAAGGATATGTTTTCCTACGCAAAGCCTTAACTTGTTGTAATTGTCAAGTTTTGTACTGTTGATGGGTTTTTAATTCAAAATGAAATTAGAAGTTGCATTCGCTTCAATTTTTTGGCTTCTTTAGAACTCCCTGCCATGTCTTCGGAGCAAAATAAAACTTCTATAAAGGTGAACACTTTGTCAAAGTAAGTAGGGATGTTAGATCCTTGCCAGGCACAATGTTATAGGCAATCAACTTGGTTACTTAGCCTGAATCATATAAATCACACCAAAATTCAGAAGAAATATAGATGGCTCACATGTATAAACTATGAGTTTGAAGAAGCTATTTCAGCTCACATGTTAGATTAATATCTGCCTCCAATTTGCACTGTCAGATTGTGTATCAAAGCAGAAATATATTTCCTTTTGAGAACAAGACCATAGAAATCTTTGTTCTCTATGTTCAGCCCTTGTTGGAGCTTAGAGTTATCTAGGAACTGTCAGGGTAAGATAGCCCTTCTGCCTTTTCTTAGAAATGAGAATCTGGCATGGTCTCCTTCCTCAAAAAGGACTCCCATGTATGCATGTGGGTCTGTGCAGTGCGGGAACACACTGCTCAACTCTTGGTCTCCACCACTCCTCTGCTATAGAGCATTTCTTTGATATCAATTATTATTGTTTCCTTCTTGCCATCCTTATTCTTTGCTGTCTTAGGGCTTCTTGTTATAGCTAGCGCAAGATGTAAACCCCTAAGCCACCTCTGTGGGAGTCCTATCTGATCAGGTTCTCTAGTTCCAACATGGCCCCATGGCTTCCCTCAGCTCCCTATCTCCAGCTTTGGAATATTTGTCCAGTTCTCTTACATGGCAACGTGGCCTTGTCTTCCTCGGTGTGTCAGTATAACTGTTGTTCTCTGGCTAGCCCTCTCTCTACTTTTTCAGCACATTTTCTTTGTCTCTCAACTTTAACATAGTCTCAGTGTAAATGTGGATTTTCCAGAGAAGACTTCTCTAATGATTTAATGAGCCTTCACGGTTCTATCCCATTCCTTCATTTATAAAACTCAACACACTTCCCGAAATTGTGGTTACAATACTTGCTTGAGTATTGTTTTATTGTAATGTCCTCAAAAGATAACGCCCCTCTCATAAAGCACTGACCGTGGCCATTGTGTTTATCAAGTTCTACTGCCTACCTAAGACCTAGCCCCATGCTTGGCATAAAATAAGCTCCCAATAAATGCCCTACAGGGAGACATGACGAAAGTATGAAGACGAAGTATTAAATAGCTTCAACTTTTTAATAACACAATCACTTCATCTTGTTTTGAATTATAATATTAATAGGGAATATTAAAAAGAGTCTATCATGGTCTGCTAAGAACTAATTAAAGCCTTAAAGCCAGACACACTTCTAAATAAACAAGAACTGATCTCCCCCATCTTCTTTGTTATAGATTTAGGGGTGGCATTGTTTTGCTGTTTATTTTCTGATCCAAGAGTTTTTCCTTCATCACCACACTTTGCTTCAAATTCAGCACGCAGATTTACTTCAAACATTAAGTGTAAGAGGTTACTTAAGGTCAACCATACACTTTCCACAGGAGAGTGAAGCAGCATTTCAAATGTCAAAAATAATTCCTCAGCACCTTACATTATAAGACCGGAAACAGAGTAAGAATTAAAAACACTATGAAAGGCAAATGTGGATCAAATGAAAACTGAAGGAAAGGGGTGGGCTGTTCAAGTCAGTACCCATCCGCAGACGCAACTGGGGTGAAGGTATTAGGGGTGGGGTTCCCATTAACTGTCCTCATTTGGGAATGCCTTAGCAGAAAGCTTCCTGGCACCACCACCTGTGCTACCATCACACAGACCGGGAGAGCAGAAAATTACTACAGCCACATCTGAGCACATGTAGACTTAGGAAGGGATGTTTGCCCAGAGTGAAGAAATGAGCCAGAACTAACTATGGAGACCCAGTGACGGGTGGACTAGCAATGGTAGAAGCACTCTCATAACTCAGGAGAAGAAACCAGGGAGGGGCATGTGTGCGAAATACAGCCAGACACAGAGAACATCCCTGAGATTCATTGCATCAAATCCAAGTAGCAACATCTGTGCCTTTGCTGCAGATTACAAAGTGTGGGACCAGACAAGGGAGCAGTTGGCCACAAGTGAGCCGGTTCAGAAGGGCCATGGCCAAGATACACAGTCTGCTCACTCCAAGGCCCAAAGAGTTATTTTTAACACAGACTCAAAGAACTTCCAGATCGTTTACTTTTTGCTGCTTCTTTCAGAGTCTTCCTTTGTGTTTTGGTGCTTTATTTTGTACTTTATTGGTTTGTTTGCTGGTCTTGGGTTGGGTTTAGGTTTGCAAAAGTTACATTCACGGTGCCTATTTTAAAATACAAAATTTTTCAGAGCCAAACTAAACATCGTTGAGTGTTTAAGGAACATAGGACTAAAGCTGAAGTTCAGTGGGAAAGGACTTACAGGGCATGCATAAAGGCTTGGGTCTCAGCACCCTGTGACATCCCCCTGTCACAATGTGACCAAATCATCAGGGTTCGCCAGGAGGATTACAGACAAATCACGAGTTTAAAGAAAACAATTTGCAGTTACCCAAGAGGAAACAGCACACTCGCTTATATCTTCAGCCATTCTGGACAGAGTGTATTAAATTTTCCATAACAAATTTACTGCAGGGCTGGGAACAATCACAGTTTCTGCTCAGAGGTTCTTGATATTTGAAACTGCCTTTAGAAGAAGCTTGGAAGTCTCCAAATAATCACCTATCTTGTTGTCAAACCTCACTTCTTCCATTTGAGAAAATTGTTCGGCCACCTAATTGTTCAAGAATGCAATCTAAAAGTCATTACAAAGCACAGTCACACACTAAACTGGGTCATTCCTTTTGTTGTCAAGATCTCATAAATATCATATTTGATATCATCAAGCTGTCTAATGGGGATGTTTTTAGCACAAATTTCTGTGAGAGCTTCAAATTTTATAACATAAGTATTGAAAGTAATAGAGAAAAAGAAACCAAAAAAATGCATAAAAGTCACTTTCCTAACAATGTCTAAACAAAGTACGTGTTTGAGCCTAGCAATCCCAGAGCCAACAGGTAATGAGGTAAACTGAGATGTGTCCTGCATCTTTCTAGCACTGGGCAGCCACCAGTAGATAATGGGCGCATGCAGTTAGAATCACACAGAATTTCATCAAATAGATTTGGTGTAGTCAAAATTCACAGGGTGTGCAGGTAGGGAGAAGGATTTAGGGAAAAAACGTTTTGTTTGAAAAGAGAACCTCAATTTCCTTTCTTCCCCATCAAGTGAAAGGGAAAATATAGGAGAGTATTATCTGTGAGATGTCACCATACTAAGTAGGGCACAGATCACGTTTCTTGATATGAACTGGAACGCTCTCCGTGAATGCTATCGAAGGCTATGAAGTGAGTGCCATTTGCAAGCCCATCTGCCACAGAACAGTGGTATACACCTACCCCGTCTGGTATTCTCTGAAGCTGCTTGGCTATCGTGAGCAGAATGCTCTACCTCAAACATCCCCATCACCATCCACAGCTGTTCCAGGAAGTGCCACAGAGAGTTGGATGTGCTGGAAAAAAAATGCCTTGGGAAATAAGAACAAGCGTCTGAATTCAAACAAGAAAGGAGAAAGAACTGAAGTAAAAAAAACATGGCTACCTTAACCCACGAGACAACTACACATGAATGAACGTTATAAGATTGTTTACTAAGGCTACACATGAGTGTGAGATATATTTTCAAAAGGATCTGCATCTTTTGTTGTTGAAATCAAAGGGAGAGAAGAGAGCAGTCCAGGGTGGCGGTGCTGGAGGCAGATAATAAAAGCTCAAAATTGAAACGGTGATAAATGCTGTACAAGTCCTGCAGATTGGATGAATATTTAATAATGCTGCACTTCACACTCTACCAAAAAGCACATAGCATCTTAGAGGAGAATAGCAACAGCCCTCATCTCTTTGCTTCAAAGGGGGGAGGAATATGCCATTTACACGCATGAATCTGAATTCATGCCTGGTCAGTGTCAGTCCACTTTAACATGTGTCTCATACCAACAATCTCCGAATCACCTCCCAGATTTAACAAGCTGACCTCAAATGACAAAGAGGATTATTTCCCCACACGCGGCTGTAACTTCACCTCAGAGAAAGAAGTGGAGTAACCCACCACAGTTTGAGAGGCAACGTGTAACCAAATGGCCCAGAGTAGGAAGTGAATATTGAGAGATTAATAATGTGTGAAATTTAGTCAAAACCCTGCTGCCCAGAGCAGGTATTTCAGCATCCTTGAAATGCTAGAATGCCTGAGACTTTCAAAGACAGGATATTGCTGTCTGAAAGAGAGTCTACCTTTTAAAGATGGCTTGGATACACACAGGCTCAAAAGTAAATGGGCGTCCAAGTGCACCAAGGGTCCTCAGGATGGCTCACTTGAACACCAACCTGACAAAGTGCACGTGAGCAAAAGATATTAACTGGTTTCATTTGAACGTTGTCTCAGGAAAAGAACAAAGTAGCAGAACTAAATCCTCTCATGACACAGTCACATGGTATGTTTTCCATAGATCGGTATTTTTGCAGATGTCTCATTTATCTCTTATTAGACCAGTGATAGTTTGGAACAGTGTTAAGAGGCTGTAAGTGCAGTGACTTAAGACAGTATTTTTTTAAAATCTACAAGTTTTTAAAATTGAGGACTTTAATTGTTTTCCTTTAGTCTTCAGATAATTTGTCAAAAATATTGCCTTTGTTATGCCTTTTTAGATAAATGTTATGGGATAAGTGGAGCTTATCTTCTAACCGTGCCTTCTGCACCATCTCAGATTAACCTAGAAAACTGAAGTATTTCATGTTATATTCTGCTATTTTATTAATATAAAGTGACAGTAGAGGTAAAATGGCCTTTTTGCTGAATTTCCTTCCTATCACCCAGCTAATAGTAAGAAAATGAAAAACAGAAAGAAAAAAGCCTGTCCGACTTGAGCTTTTAATTACTTAATCTTCTAGGCAGGTGAGTCCGTGTTGCTAAGTGCTGCTCCGGTTTCAAATAATCAGCGAAAATGAATGCCTGGGGTGGGATTAACTAGTGCCTCATTACCATTCTTCACTCCTGTGATAGTGCGACGAGAACGGAAATGAAAAACGGAGATAAAACAAATGTTCACGGTTCTTTTAGATTCTTGCCACTGACCACAATCCCCAGACATTACTGTGCACATTGTGACAGTAACCTCATCGCCAGATTGTCGATGTATATGTTCGCCTGGCACAGCGTTCACTCTCTTGGCAGAGAGTCTCATGCTTCCTGGGCACCGGAGACACCTGGAGAACATAGGAACAGTCATGGTCTGCAAAGTAAAATATTCAGTCCCAGCATCATCTGGGATTTAGAAATTCCCCTTCAAGGATGACACACACAAGTGCGCATGAGATTGATTAATGGATGGACTGCGAAAAGCTCATGATGGAGATGGTGCCTTCCATGATCTTCAAAATATCCAAGGCAGGCAAGGCCCCTGCAAATCCCTTCAGCCTCAGGAAAGCAGAAGTTTAGCCAAAATTTGACCTCACTAATCACCTTAAGTCACAAGTGCCCTTCTGGTGACAAATTCTCACTGTCTTCTGAAGAAATTCCTTCCACCTTTGAGTGAACTATTCCCCCCCTTCCGTGTTTTCCGTGTGGCTTTCTTGTCTTCCTTGAGAACGTGTTCTGCAACACCTGCTTTGTGTTCCCCATTCGTAGTGGTGACAATGACAGCACAGTGCTTAGGGTCCCACCTAGAGATTGATGGGGAAATAAACCATACCCTGGAAGGGAGGTTCTCGGAGCAGATCGGAGTAGTAATTGAAAGTACTTGAGATTTATTTTAAGCCACTTCAGACTTTAGTAAAGCCACATATGCTTGTAAGAGGCATAAACCATGAGAATAGAGACAGAATACCCCAAAGGAACTGTTTTCCTTTCCTGGACACACAGACAAACACATAGACATTTATACCTACATGCACATGGACACTCACACACAAATCAAACAATATGGAAGTCAATATAAGATAAAGTCCATTCCCAGAACAAAACCAAAAGTCCGCTCTCCTTTTGTCCTAAAACATGTTGGAGAAACGGAAGCTTTTATGTGCTTATCATACTGTCTACCCGCCCAAAGGCGTGTGCATGTGTGTGTGTGTGTGCGTGTGTGCGCATGTGTGTGTGTGTGCATGTGTATGTGCATGTGTGTGTGCATGTGTGTGTGCATGTGTGTGCATGTGTGTGCGTATGTGTGTGCTTTTGTGCGCATGTGTGTGTGCTTGTGTGAGCGTGTGTGTGTGTGCATGTGTATGCATGTGTGTGTATGTGTGTGCATATGTGTGCATATGTGTGTGCTTGTGTGTGCGTGTGTGTGTGTGCATATGTGTGTGTGCTTGTGTGTGCATATGTGTGCGTATGTGTGTGCTTATGTGCGCATGTGTGTGTGCTTGGGTGTGTGTGTGTGTGTGCATGTGTGTGTGCACGTGTGCACGTGTGCACGTGTGTGTGTGTGTGTGTGTGTGTGTGTGTTTCTGTGTTCCTTTTTCATAAATGTGGAAGAATACAGTTTTTATCATTAGGAGATAAGATAAAGGAGGAGTCAGTGCGCATGCTCTGCCTTCTCATCTTTTCCCCTACCTTGAAGCACTAACAGATTATCCTAGTGGCTGCCTTATGACTTTTGTTTATACAGTTTAGCTTGTAGTTCAAACAATACTATAAAAAATAAATGAATGCACTATTCTTCAAAAAAGGTAATCTATGAAGAATGTTTTCTTAAGCACTATCTTATGCATTAGATGGCTGCCCTAAGGCAAAGCTATAAAAATCCCTCTTCCTTCTTGTCCCCAGCAACAACATTATTGACATGCATGCAAGAACTCTCACAAAATGTATGCAAGCTTCCAGTTGACATAAATATGAGTTTATAGAACACATACATACTGACTAAGTCTCTTCAACTAACACCCAAATCATGTTTAGCCCCAACCACCCATGATGTTAACTTGCATGACATGACAGTAATTTCTCCCAGAAGAATTATACTTTAGCCTCAGGGTTCTTAGGTGCCATAGTCAGTTATAGTTCCATTTATTCCATTTAGGATTTGACAGGATCTTTGTTCTCTAATAAAGATTAATCAAAATAAACAATGAGTAATAAAATATACATTATTTTAAAGGGAAAGAATAGAAAAAAATCAAGTAGTGCTAGGAAAAATAGTGGGCTATGAGCTGTGAAAAAAATGACACATTCCCATGATGTCACCAAGTTGTCTCAGCTGTGAAAAAAATGACATATCTCCTTGATGTCACCAAGGTAATCTCACCTGGAGAATAAATGACACACCAAAAATCTATTTAAAAAGAATATACGTGAATGAAATGGCAAGGTCATATCCAGGTAATTCATAAATCACAGTAGCAAATGATATTGTATGTTACCAAACACCAAAGGCGATTTCATTTTTGAATTGCACCACCACTATGCCCAGAGGTGTCAAGTTATTGTTTGAACCATCAAGACACAGACGATCTGAATCTAAGAGAAACACAACCATAGCTGCAGAGCAAAGCAGAGCTTCCAGGACTTTCCGTGCTACACGCAAGCGAAACGAAGCAGTTGCTTTTGCAACCACATCTCTACAACATGAATAATCATGGCCATTGTCCTCAAGTAGGCTGACGGCTTACACACACGGCCAAAAATAGCTATGAACCAAACTGAACACAGAGCCACCATCTCCCTTAGACAGTATGAGAAATTTTGTGATTTTACATGTGTGCATGACTCACATACTCACATACATTTAACTTTTCTGAGTGAATAACTGTCACTTAGAAATCATAAAGTTTACCGAGTATCCTAACAGAAAACAAGGTAGAGCCATTTGAGAAAATATTTCGTATGATTTTTTATTAATTTTTAATTAATTGCTGTATTTATTGACATCCCACGTGTTGCCCCTCCTAGTTCCCCCTCCCAGAGTTCAACACCCCATCACCCCTCCACTTTGCTCTCAGAGGGTGCTCCTCCCCTCCCCTCCCTCAGGGAATCCCCCTTCCCTTGAACATCAAAATCCTGTATTATTTTTCCTTTTCTTTTTTTTTTTTTTTTTTTCGGAGCTGGGGACCGAACCCAGGGCCTTGCGCTTACTAGGCAAGCGCTCTACCACTGAGCTAAATCCCCAACCCCCCTGTATTATTTTTAAGGGTTTATAAGAATATGCATTCATATGATGACAGCCATGAATAAATTCCAGAGCTGTGAGCAGGAAACAAGTGATAAATTACAGTACTGTAGTACAGATGTGCATGATGAAACATGAAAACCTGGGGAAGGTGATTTTTCCCACCCTCAGCGGGACAGAGCACACTAATTGGTTGTCCAGAGCCAAGTGGGAGCATCCATGCAGATGTTTTTGTACTTTTGTTTTGTTTTGTTTTCAAACACAGGTGTTTTTATGTACAGTACACATATATGTATAAAATGAAAATTGAAAATCATGAATTTAAAAAAGAGTAGAAGTATGTGTGAAGGTTTGGAGAGAGGAAAGAGAAGGTAATAATGATGCCATTCTTTCATGGTCTCAAAAAATAAAAGAAATTACTTTTAAAACATTAAAATATATACTAAAACACAAAAGAAAATGGGTAAAAATATACTGATTCTTAAAAAGGATGTTTATTTTTTAGATGAAAAAATATTAGAGTTTGACAATTTTTTCTAATGTATCTAAATTTCTCTTTTATAACTACAAAATAAGGAGGTCTTAAGCTTTTTAAAAATGACTAGTCTAGAGAAAGAACTGGAAGAGCTTGAAGGGGCTCGAGACCCCATATGTACGACAATGCCAAGCAAACGGAGCTTCCAGGGACTAAGCCACTACCTAAAGACTATACATGGACTGACCCTGGACTCTGACCTCATAGGTAGCAATGAATATCCTAGTAAGAGCACCAGTGGAAGGGGAAGCCCTGGGTCCTACTAAGACTGAACCCCCAGTGAACTAGATTGTTGGGGGGAGGATGGGGAGGGGAACACCCATAAAGAAGGGGAGGGGGAGGGATTAGGGGGATGTTTGCCCGGAAACCGGGAAAGGGAATAACACTCGAAATGTTAATAAGAAATACTCAAGTTAATAAAAAAAAATGACTAGTCTATAGAAGGCTTACAGTAAAGTATTTGAAACAAATGTTCTGACATGGAAAGGAGAGATTTTACAGACAGTTTCTAAATGCATATAATGAAAAGAAGAGAAATCTTAGAGCAAATAAATCACCAAGACAGCAAAACATGGTTAATAAAAGAATCACATCCAAATCCAACTATTTTACAGGATAAATGGAAAATGTCTTATACATGTTAGTAAGTAATACCATTGAGTGTATGACTCAGTGCTAAGCAAGACAGAGATGATGTGTCAGGTTTACAGTATTTTATAAATTATTGGGTGAGGAGTTACTATTGTGATATGTTTTTTCATGTTAGCAATAGTGGAGGCTCTAATTCAGTCTTCTATAACTGTGATAAATAAACGTCATCACCAAAACAGCTATGGCAAGGAAAGCTTTATTTTCCCCTACATGTCCCCGCCCATGAGTGAGAGAGGCCAAGATGGGAACTGAAGGCAGAAACCTGGAGGCAAGAATTGAAGCGAAGATGTGGAGGAATGCTGCTCACTTGCTTGCTCTCCATGGCTTGCTTTCTTATACAACCCTGGACCACCTGGCATGGGGCGACACTGCCTACAGTGGGCTGGGTCCTCCTACATGAACTGGCAATTAACAAAGTACTCCATAGATATGGTGGCCACAGGCCAGCCTGATCTAAACAATTCTTCAGTTGAGGTTCCCTCTCCATAGGTGACTAGATCTGTGTCAAGTTGCTAACCAAAACTGAGTATCACAAGTAACTTTAAAAGTGACGGCCCATTTATATACATGCATACATAAATACATATGTATATGCATATATTATATATATAGGCAGATATTTTAGTACTAGAGAAAATATTCTAATTATGCAAAAGACGTTATTAAATTCTGACTTTGTCTTGAGGTATAGACTTTCCCAAGATGGATGGAAATGATGAGCCACGGAACTAACAGTTCCAATCCAAAATGTATCTTTCACCTCTCTATCAATTAATGTGTGCATCAGAAATCTGTTCCAAATTTTCCCACTGTAAATCCTCCCTTGTTTCAGGGACTGTTTTTTTTTTTTTTCATTATTCATAGCTTAAGCAAACACCAATTGGTAAGGAATTCCACAGTGGCACATGTTGTTATAAAAAAAAATACTGAGCAATCACTTCATAAATATTAATGTTTGTGGCCAAATCAACACTTACCAGACCAATTATTACAAATGCAAAAGAGTGAAGAATTCCCTAGAGTACCGTCGTGGAATGTGCACCATTCCCTGGTGTAAAACATTTAACTTTTTAGATGTTAATATTCTTGGGGTCAGCAATTTTATTGCATATTCCATATTATCAACTTGCATAAATACTTGGAAACTAACTACTACTTACAGTGTAATTTAACACTAATTTATAGTTACCACTCTGAAGGACCACAAATTTGCTTAGTGGATGTTTTTTAAGGGTTACTCATAATTGTTTTGTGGGATTTAAAGTTGCTAATATAACTTTGATTTCAATTTTCAATTTGTTCTATTCTAAGTATTTTGATGTAAAGGAAGGAAAATACAGAGGCTCCAAAAAGAGGAAAGAGAAAGGTAGGGTTGTTGTGATAATGAAGAAGAGGAACCAGACTCTGCATTCTAGGGCTAAAGGCCCAACACATACAGGTCTACCAGAAGATGAACCAAGAATCCCGTCAGTTTGATGGAGCGTGCCTCTAATTCTAGTACTCAGGCAATCATGGAAAAATTGGGAGTTACGGGACAGTCTGAGCTGTATGCTGTATGTTAGACTGTCTTAATTATGTATATATGCAAGGTTTTGCTCAAAATAAAAATCAAAAAGTTGATGTAAACTGTGCCCCTGTGAGAATCCACAAAATCTTCAGATACGGCTCTGCGTCTGCTATAGTATTTCTTGTTTGATCTACAGACAATCAAATTGTACTCACTTTCCATGGGTCAAGGGACATCTGAGTTCTTTCTATTAAGTTTTCATTAATTATTTAAACTATTTAGTGTTTTGTTACTTTGAATATTTATGTTGTAATTTAATTAAATGTATTTTTGGCCAATAAATTAAAAACCTATAAGGGTACATATAGGAAACTATGTAATGTTCTACTGTATGTACAAGTCACTAAATGTTTAAATGAGGCTAAATATAATCATATCCTTGACCACTTATCATTTCTTTACAATGAAACATTCAGAGCAGCCCTTGAATACACAGAGTTATGATCTCTGCAGCACCACATGAAAATGTCTTTCTCCTGTCACTCAGAACATGTTAAGCAATGTTTAAATCCCTCTCACAGCCTTTCTCCTAGAGTCTCAGCCTCTGCTATGCTCAGCTTCTATGAGACCAACAGTTTAGATTCCACAGAGCAGTGAGATCGTGAACTACCTGTCTCTGTGTACTTGATCATCTAACATAATGCTCTCCTCTGTGTGTGTGTGTGTGTGTGCATGCGTGCATGTGTGTGTGTATGTGCATGTGTCTGTGTGCATGTGTGTCTCTGTGTACATAGATAGATAGATAGATAGATAGATAGATAGATAGATAGATAGATAGATAGATCTACTGATAATATATGCATATATAGCAACATATGTACAAATAGTAGCAAATGATAATTTCATACTTTCTGAGTGCATGGTGTTACATATATGACCAATCCTCTTTGTCCATTCACTTAATATCTACTTAGGTTGTTTGCATTGTTTGGTTATTGTGAATAGGACTAAAATGTACACAAGGACAGACATCTTTTAAACATATTGTTTTCAACTGATACAGATAAAGATACAGATGCAGATATAGATATTCAATTAATACAGAAAGATACAGATGCAGATATTATTCAGATTCCAGAGTTGTAATATGATTCTTTAGTTATTTGAGAGCTAGATGTTTTTTCCATGATAGCTGAACAATTTACATTATCTCTATCAGTGTGTACGGGTTCCCTTTCTCCACATCCTCTTTGCACTTAATGGCCTTTGCTTGTGGTTGGGTTGGTGTTTTCAGAAAAGCCATCCTTTCTTGGGTGGCATAATACTGTGGGACTGTGAAAGAGACCCTGAAGGGACAGTAGGAGTTGCACCTGATTCCTGGGCACCAGGCCCCTGTTGCTAGCCGCAGATCCCCATAGATTTGTGGTCATCAGTCACATAAGGGCAATGCCCCAGTCCCTCCACATGTAGAGGACATGACCCGTAGTCACTTAGGCTCAAGACAGATCTCCATTTTAATCATCTAAATAAGCTTTCCTTCCCAGACATTCCTCCCTGAGAAAAGTATTTAACTTCAGACCCACCCTGAGAAGCAGGGTATGGTTTTACTCATCCACTTTCTGCCCTGGCAATAAAGGTCTTAAAGCCATGGACTGCTTCTTTTCATCGGGATCCACCGTGGGGAGTCACAGAGATGGCCTTCACCTATAAAGCCACCGTCTAGTCTCCCACAGGAGGCGTCCCTGTGCTCCCAGCCACAATCACTGCCAAGTCAAGCCCGAGCCCCCTAATAATCAAAGGACCCCCCAGAGCCCAGCCGGGTCCCCCCCCTTTCCCTCCCAGGCCTGCAGACCCCGTTCTCAGCTCTTCCACAGCATCCAGCAGCGCCTGGGTGTCAGAGAGCCTAAGAACCAGACAGCCCCAACCTCGTCACAGGCCCAGGAATCCCTGAGCCAACTCTGGCTGCCCTGGGCCTCAGACTGTGCTTCCCCACTCCCAGAGTGGTGTCCCGGGGCTTCCCTATGGCCGGATAGCATGGGCTAAGTGTGGTCAACTTCTGGAGTCCTGCCTCCCCCACTGGACGTGTCCTGTGGCATAGTGGGCGCAGGACCCCAATAACCCTAGAAATGCCTTGCTGTGGCCTTCATTTCCATCTCTCTGAAGAGTCATCACACTGGGTGTTTATTTTTTGATTGGCTGGCCAGTTGACATCTTTTCAAAACTATGTGGAACTATTTAGAAATATTTCAATTTAGAATTATTGTCACTCTCCTTTGTCAAGAACTTTGAAACTCTTTTATTTCTGGATACTGGCTCCTTGTCACATAAATGCTTTTCAAGACATCTTTTCTCTCATTTTTAAAGGTTTTCTCTTCACTTGACTCCCTGTTTTTATGCTCAGATGCTTTCTGAGATGGTGAAACTCTGTTAGTCTACTTTGAATAGTTATTTAGGTAACCCAAGTAAAAACAATTGTATATTCTCCCATGCATACCCTGATACAAATTATCATCTAGTAATAGCAACCTGGATTTACTATTAATTCACTAAATAATATGAAAAGCAATGTTTACTGCCCGCTGTGTCCCCAAAGCCGTACTTGGCCAATCATATGCATTCATTTGAACTCCTGAGCAACAACCACTCTTCGGTGACACAATGTGCTCAGCCATCCAGCAGTAAGTTCACTAAATAATTGAATAGTTCATGAGAAGAAAATAACTCTGCTAATTAGCAAAGATGAAATGAAATGTTGCGATGTGTATTAACTAGCTAGGACACATAGGCAGACTGGACTAGCCGTGCTCTTGTGTGTGAGAAGGCCTTTTCCCACAGAGACCAAACCCTTTCCCTCCTCTCTGCTGTCTACTCTGGGCAGTCTGGGCAGACACACGAGCAAGCTCCAGTTTGGTGCTACTGGAAAGGAGGTGGGAAATTTCTGGAATTCCCTGTTGTGTTTCACAGACGAGTGTGTAGCCAATTGCTCTACATCGGCTTTCTTAACATTTGATGTTGTAGCTTCCATTGTTTGTTTGACGTGGTTTTTATTTGACTTTTCAGATGATGTAAAAGGACAGTTGCTAATCAGGTTCCCTTGAGAATTATAAATCCATGCCTTTAAAATGTCCTGTTTGTACAAACTAAAGATTTGGAAAACAGCACATATCTACATATATGCACACACACACACACACACACACACACACACACACACACACACACGCTTAAAAAAAAGTTCTGACTTCCCCAGAATAACAAGTTGGTTACTTGCAGACCTTATAGGATGCATTGCCTGTTCTGCAATATGCACATACTTTACAGATTAAACAGGGATTAAATAATGAGCCCCCACACAGAGTGTACAGTGGGAAGTTGTTTATAGCAGATCCTGGGTCTTACTACAACTTAGAACTCTTTCTAATCAGCGAACAGACTCAGAATAATCAAGGAAAATAACCTTCTCTAGCAGTTACAGATCCACAAGGCTTTTCAAAACCTCTTGGCATTCCATGCGAATGGTAACCACAGAATCCTTTTGGTCCAGTAGAAGCTACAGCATGCTCTAATGGTGACATTTTCCTCCAAATATCACTAACTTTCACAGGAGCCAGCAGCTTCAAAGTGCTGGAGGCAGCAAGCTTAGAATCAGGAGACATCTACCCGCCTCTGTCACCGTATCTCTCTCACTGAGCCTCCTTCATTCTGTCCATGCACACGAAGGAAACTCTTGTTTTTTCCCAAGAGCGATAGGAAGAA
Organism: Rattus rattus; assembly: GCF_011064425.1. Lineage (NCBI taxonomy): Eukaryota > Metazoa > Chordata > Mammalia > Rodentia > Muridae > Rattus > Rattus rattus. Next base: position 144,733,948 of record NC_046156.1, on the reverse strand, counting down.
AATAAATGAGTATCCATACATAAATGCTTTCCTTGAGGTTCTTATAAACAAAGGAAAATCCCTATATACCCAACACTCCTCAACGAAATTAGCTGAGAAGTCCACACGTTTGGATGACACCAGTTCCCTTTTTTTAAAATTTAACAGGCACTTAATATGTGACATTTTCCTTCAAATGTCAGTGTCTCACACAAAAGAAGGAAACTTCAAGGTGCTAGAGGCTGAATCCTTATCAAAATGGTAGAAGAGCGTACTCTTTGTATCTGGGAGCAAGGCTGCCCTTTTCTATTTGACAAGGAAAACACAACCCTTGACAGTCTCTCTCGTCAATCAAGAAATGAAAAGCCACTTGTATGTGGCCAGTTGATCAAATAATATTGAAGAATGCCAATTCTAGATAACGACACTTTGATATACTTATAGAATGAAAAGAAGTGCCTGCTTCACTCACCAGCGGCTGACCCAGGAGAAAGCTCTCGAAGGAGCAGTCGTGTCGGAAAAGAACCCATGATCACCCCCATACGACTTCTCAAAGGACAGGAAAGCATTAAGTCTGTCTAGAGCATGAAGCCAGAAAGATGAAAGTTAAGGTCAGAGAAAAAGCTTAGTATATTTGGTGGGGGAGGGTGTTAATCTAAAAACAGTCAAATAACCGAGGAAACAGAAAATCCCCGTCAACCTTACAAAGCTGCACGATTCCATGTAGCGAGAAAAGGTCATCTTAAATAGCTGCTCTTCTAGCGTTTTTCTTTTGTTTTTTAATAAACTGAATTAATGAGTTGGTCTTCAGTGCCCTTTTTAAAGGTAGACAAAGAAAATGAACCACTGTTGACAAACATGGCGTTAACAGATTGCTGAGAAGCCCTGCAGCACTTGTGCCTGGAGCCTGCGGCTGCCCCAGCTATGAGCTTCGGGTGACAGCTGCAGAAAGCACGCAGGGCTTTTGGAATCATCTGGAATTGGGGTGATTGGTTCTGAGGGTTTGCGTTCTCTTTTTGAAGTGATCATTTGGTGTGATTGCCATCAGGGGCTTAAAGATCAAAAACTTCACATGATGTAACCTGCTTGTCTGGAAAGACGTCTAATTGAATCAGACACAGACAGAGTCAGACCAGAGCCTCTGCTCAAAACTCAGAACTGCAACATCCGGAGGGCTCTGTCTCGATCTAGTCTCTTTCTCAAGAGAGGGCTGTGATTACACATCTTCTTCGTTTGGAGGACTCCAGCACTTCCTGTTTAGGGTGACAGGAAAGAACGTCAGGAAAATCCACACACACTTTGGCTCTCCTTGCATTTTTATATGAAATTTGTATTCACATTTAAAGGAAGTGGGTCTGTGCGAACACATGGTTATAATGAGCAGGGATAAAGCAGGATCCTTGGAGAAATCCTGGCAGAGGATTTGGTAGATCTGTCAGAGTCTAATTCCCAACACAACCAGATGGTAGGGCATCTCATGGGGAGACACTCAGAATTCCAAAACAAATACCTATCCCTGGGTATTTTTTAGGCGACATGCCTATGTATTTGTTCTTCTTATCTTGTCTAGTCCTTGCCCAATTTTGTCTAGTGCTCCAATTTTGAAACACCGACTGAGAAAACAGTTGAGATGTTTACTTTCAACTGAGTATTGACAGTCAGTCAGTCCATCAGAAACTACCCCATCATACCCTCGGGGCACATAGTGCTGCTGTGGGTGAATGGAGATGTGTATTAAAGAACAGATCACATCTTTGAACCAAGACAATGATTTCAATCACACAGGACTTGTATGTTGGGGGTCTCCTACTGCGTTCTGACATTAGAGAGAGCCCAAACACAGACAATGCAAGAATATCTTTCTAAGTGGAAACTTGTGGTTGTTTTTCTGGGTTTTTTATTTTTATTTTTATTTTTATTTTTATTAACTTTTTGGCAATCTATCTGCAGAAGCACCAAGCAGCCTACCTCTCCTTGCCACACACTGCCACCTACAGGACAGTCAGCAGCCAGAACAGAATAACTTGTTTTCCTTCTCCGGGCTGAAAATAAATGTCCTAATTAATTTCATGATGTCCCTGTTTTTCATGCAGCATTAAAGTTAAGTATGCAAGTGCCCACTGGGTCTGTGTCTATAATCGTAAAATAAAAATGCTGCCTAGAGTTCGAGATTAGTTGGGGGAGCTGAAATGTCCCCCTGGGCGCAGGACATTTCACAGCGAAGCTTGTTTTCATCCCTGTCGCTTCTCCTCTCAGGAAGCGAGTATCACAAGCAGGTGGACAAGTGACTCCAAATGGGGTACCAACTGCCTCTGGTGATAACTGTGGTGTTCGGATGCAGCATTTAATGATGAAGGTAGATGGTGGCTTTGGGTATCATTAATTGTGATACCATTAACCGTTCCTCTTCAAAGAACCCCCCGTGAATACTTACATATTAGTTAAGACCATATTTTTTAGAAGTATAGAGAAAGAAGTTTAAACTAAAACATTATCTAGTGGTATGCATTAAAATAAATTCAAGTCTTAGTTTTCTGCTGAGTGTAAATAAAATAATCGAAATATGCCTATTAGGAGGAGGCCGTGATGAGATAAAAGAAATCATTTGGTTCTTTCAATTTGGTAGCAAGAACATTATGACATTTTCTCTTTGGAAAGAATTATCAAATTACTTGCTTGGAAAAAAATTGATGAAATTGGGCCAGAAGAGCAGCTTCCATGGCAACGAATGCATTAGGAGATCATAGATGCCCTATATCCTCATTTAGCGTCTTGATGATATAATTCAGAGAAACTCCATGGGCTTCGAATGAACTAAAAGATAAGTGTGATCATACTAACTGAAGAAATCTGTGACAAGATTACTCATGGAAATAATCAAGATTTTCAAAGAAGGACTGAGGTATTTGTCAAATGGTTAAAACTGACCCTGAATACAAATTAATCAGAAACAAACTTCTATGGGGAAAAACTGTCTTCCTCTTTGTTCCACAGTAAGATTATAACTAAAGCCTGTGCCCAGCCCACATCTGCAATGCACTTCACATTCTTGAGTGCACTGGAGGAGTGCCCTGTCTATGAGAACTACACAGTGCATCATGTTGTAAAATGAAACCTTTTTATAGTACAAATAGTAACCATTTTTCTCCTCTGTGTATTTGGTAAATAATGATCCTCAGATATTGAATTTTCTTAAAGTAATTCAGCCATCATTTGCAAATAGCACAATGCCAAGAGACACTTTCAAAAATTACTCCTCGAGAATTCAGAATTCAAACGTACAACACTGCAAAAATTGGTGCGCGACGACTATAGTTTCCTTTTCTGTATTAAAGGTGATAAGCATTTGAATTATCCAGATCTATGGTCAGATAACAAACTTCCTTCAGCCTAAGGGTAAGTTTAGCATATCAAAAACTCAATGGCTTAGCTATGCAATGCAGACTGACTGTATACACCCTGGGAACAGAATGAAGTATCATCTCCCTTACTGAAAACAGTTTGCCCAATTTGAAAAGCTGAAATTAATACATGAACTTATGGCCAGCACACTTTGCACCCAATTACAACACATTTACATATACCTACACTTCTAAAACTGAATCAAATGCTCTACACACACACACACACACACACATATATACATGCATACATATACATACATACATATATATACATATATATACATACATATACACACATACATATATATATAATTTTGACTAGTCTCTGTTGGGGAAAGAACATTTATTCCTTGATTTTTGAAAATGGTGGAAGGAACTGAGGTGAAAATTAGGATAGTTTAGATCATTATCTGAAGACTGGATGAGTGTGAAAAGTTGGAAGACTAGTCAGACTATATTCACTAACATTTGAAATCAGAACACATGGAAAGGTTCATAATTCAACTACTTCAACTGTATTCATTCCAGTACAAACTGCTAGTCCTCAGGACAACCTTAATGTGCTCCCATTTGTAGGCTTGCATGGCATGGTACCCTAGTTAGCCTTAACAATTTGATGCAGGCTACAGTCACCCCAGAACGTAGTCTCAGCTAAGGGATTGCCAGGATCAGATTCATCTGTGGTCATGTCTTGGATGGAGGTCTTATTTTTTAATTGTTGTAAGAGGGTTCACCACTTCCTGGGCAGGGGATTCTGGTCTGCAGAAGAAAACTATCTGAGAATTGCCTGCAAGCTCAGCAATGGGCTGTGATCTGGAAACGTGAGCCAAAGGAACTCTCTTCTCCTAAGACAGTGTCGTACCACAGCAACAGATGGCAAACTGGGAGCTCTTTGCCAACCACCCTCAGGCAGCCACTGTGCTCTTGATGTCTGCTTCTTGATTCCCAAGCATTTTTCCACTGACATGCTCCAACAAGGAACCAAGTTTCTAACTCTGGCCATATGAGTTAGCTTGGAACTGACTCTGCAGAAATTTGGACTTCCTCAAAGCTACATACGTGCTATAGCCTCATGAAAGAGCTTAATCCTGAGTCATCCATCCAAGATACCCTGGCACTATGAGACCGTGAGAGCTTATGTTAAACTGCCACGTTTAGAGATCATTGTTCACACACACACACACACACACACACACAACTGATACCAATGTGGAGAATTGGGCCTAAATGTATGACAATAGATGTCAAGTATTAATTTTGAAAAATAATGCAAACCAGGTCTAGGTTACCAAAGATTGGTGATTCCTGAAACAATGACTGAAGAAAGTCTGCACATCTAAAAACCAACAATTCTACTCTGTGCTATGAGAAGTACATGAGATAATTGAGGGAAGTCCTGGAACATTGTTGCTAGAGGAGAGACTTAAAGCATACTAAAAACAACTGCAAAGTGTCCAAAGGACATTTTGGATACCTGTCTGGGCTTTCTGTCATATCAGAGGGTCAAGAGGAAAGTTATGGGAAGAGAAATTATAGCTTAAATACTTTCCAACGCATAACAATGCATAGTAGGAGACTTCACTGCAGAATGGTAAGCCCATCTTAAGAAATATCTGACCAAGTATGAACCTGGAAGATATAGCAAGAAGGAATCTAGTACTGGTATAGGTGACACTGAACCCATGTGTTTAAATGTATGTACTAAGGAAGGAACATAAAATCAGAATTAAAATATCTGGCTCCTTTTTTTATCCTGTGGCCAAGAACTATCAGATTCTCACTCTATAAAGCAAGATTTGAATTTTATGTTCCATGAATAAATGCATAATACTTCAAGAACGTCCATAACTGAAGCAGCACATTCATGTTAACATGAAGACGGTCCCCTCTTAAGACCTGAAGTTCTGTATGCTATATTTAACGTGTTCCATAAGGTAGAGCAGTTGTAGAATAGATATAATGAACTGCATGAGCCTTAAAAGCACTAACATGAATTTAGAATTATTTGGCTCCATGTTTGTGTATGAAATTGAAAGATGTTTCACCAACTAGGACACCTATTCTTTTTGTTTCAGTCTTTTCTGAAGTCCTTTCAAAAGAGTTTCTTTTGCACAGAGCAAACCCTTTTTATCTTGTCCTCTGATTCTTAATACTGCCAGAGCTGTAAGAAGGTGACTGAAATTTCTTTTGAGGCTAGTTCAAACACCTTTCAGAGGATCAGTAACACAAATTCTAAGAAATTTAGTACTCACCCCCTACCATGTGCTTCTCAGACTGTGAAAGGGCCTAAAATCTTCAAAACACATGACTTATTCCTCTGCTATCAAACACATTACTTTGAACCCTATTTTATAAAAGACACTAGCCCATTTGCCTCTTGTACTATATAACCATGTTGCAGAATAAATAAAAAGTCATTACCCTAAGTCATCTAAAAATCAAGCTTAAATTTAATTAGCTAATTAATGGTTAAATAAGATGTTTGTTGGGTTGACCTTTAAGATGGTATTTTACATAGTTTTTCCATCACCTGTGAAACTCCTAAGGTAATCTATGTTTTGTACTTAAGAACTTTTCTGCATAGACCCCTTCACCTCTATAAGATAAAATCCTATGCCACCTTTGGCATATTTACATATAGCTGAGAAGCTAAAGAAGTATAGATAGCACAGCAGATGTCAATCTTCCTTCCTAAAATCAGCTTTGAGCAGGAAATGCTTAAGATTAAATTACATGGTTGTCTCTTAAATTAGCAAGACTGACTTTCTGGAGTCCACACTCTTGCCAAATAGCAGTCACAAACACCGGGGATTGCTGTGCAAGCCTCAATTTTAATTAAAATATTTATGGAAAATTGTCAGTACTTCCTGTAGATAAATGTTCCTTTAGTTGTGGTCCATGGGTGACAGGAATCAAAATCCACTAAGGTGTGCTCGATAACAATAGTTCCTGTACCCCAGCCCCATCTGTCCAGTTAGGCTCTCCCACGGCCACCCGGACACAATCTATCAGGTTCTCCACACGATTTTGATAAAGCCAAATCACCAAATTGCTGTAGTAAGAAAACTTGAAAAACAAATAATTACAGCATTGTGTTTGTATCAAATGTTTATTAGTGAACAATGACTGAAGAATTGCTTTTCCATAAGAATAAAGAATGTTGCAGTTTCTACCTGGGCCTGGAGCTGAACCAGAACCACAGCTCTCTGTACCCAAATCCCATGTGGGAGAGAGCTAGACTCTCAGAAGTGTGGACAATCCTGAAAGCTCAGGGGGGAGACCACCACTTCTGCTCACATTCCTGGCCCAAGAAAAACCTGACTACTGCCCTCTGGATATAGGAACCTAGATGCAGTCAGGGGCAGGAACCTTCCAGTTTCAGCTCAGAGCTGAAAGCTAGCCACGTGGGTCACGGACACACCAGAGAGCAGAGGTAAGACCAAAACTTCTGCTCCAAGCGACCTGCCTGGAGGCCTCAGGACACACAACCCAAGGAGCAGCTCTCTGTTCCCAGACCTGACTGAAAGAAAACAGTTCTAATAGAAATGTTGACACACGGGCTTACAGGAGAGTCAAGCAATTGTAAGAGACAGCAAGACAGGCTAACACCAGAGACAACCTGATGGCGAGAAGCAAGCACAGGAACCTAAGCAACAAAAACCAAAACTACTTGGCATCATCAGAGCCCAGCTCTCCCACCAAAGCAAATACTGGATATCCAAACACACCAGAAAAACAAGATTTGGATTTAAAATCACATCTCATTATGATGATAGAGGATTTTAAGAAAGTCATAAATAACTCCTTTAAAGAAATACAGGGCAAAACAGGTAAACAAGTAGAAGCCCTTAAATAGGAAACACAAAAATCTATTAAAGAAGATCCTGGGGAGATGTCATACAGACCCTAAGAGAACACAAATACCAGCACAACCTACTATATCCAGCAAAATTCTCAATTAACATAGTTGGAGAAACCAAGATATTCCATGACAAAACCCAATTTACATAATATCTTTCTTCAAATACAGCCCTATAAAGGATAATAGATAGAAAACTCCAAAACAAGGAGGGAAACTACACCTAGAAAAAGTAAGAAAGTAATCTCCTTGCAAAGAAACCAAAAGAAGACAGATACACAAACACAACATGAATACAATTGAAGTCCCAGAAATGAACCCACACACGTATGGTCATTTGGTCTTTCACAAAGGTGCTAAAACCATCCAGTGTAAGAAAGATAGGATTTTCAACAAATGATGCTGGTTCAATTAGAGGTCACCATGTAGAAGAATGCAAATCGACCTATTCTTATTGCCCTGTGCAAAGCTTAAGTCCAAGTGGATCAAAGACCTCCACATAAAACCAGATACACTAAAAATAATAGAAGAAAACGTGGGAAAGAGCCTCAAACACATGGGCACTGGGGAAAATTTCCTGAACAAAACACCAATGGCTTATGCTCTAAGATCAAGAATTGACAAATGGGACCTCATAAAACTGTGAAGCTTCTGTAAGGCAAAGGACACTGTCATTAAGACAAAATGGCAACCAACAGCTTGGGAAAAGATCTTTACCAATCCTACATTCGATAGAGGGCTAATATCCAAAATATACAAAGAACTCAAGAAGTTAGACTCCAGAGAGCCAAATAACCCTATTTAAAAATGGAGTACAGAGCTAAACAAAGAATTCTCAGCTGAGGAATATCAAATGGCTGAGAAATACCTAAAGAAATGTTCAACATCCTTGGTCATCAGGGAAAAACAAATCAAAAACCCTAAGATACCACCTCACACCAGTCAGAATGGCTAAGATCAAAAACTCAGGTGGCAACAGATGCTGGTGAAGATGCTGGTGGAAAGAACACTCCTCCATTGTTGGTGGGATTGCAAACTGGTACAACCATTCTGGAAATCAGTCTGGAGATTCCTCAGAAAACTGGACATTCAACTACCTGAAGTACCAGCTACAACTCTCTTAGGCATATACCCAAAAGATGCCCCAACATATAACAAAGACATATGCTCCACTATGTTCATAACAGCCTTATTTATAATAGTCAGAAGCTGGAAAGAACCCAGATGCCCTTCAACGAGGAATGGATACAGAAAATGTGGTACATTTACACAATGGAGTACTACTCAGCTATCAAAAACAATGACTTCATGAAATTCATAGGCAAATGGATGGAACTAGAAAATATCATACTGAGTAAGGTAGCCCAATCATAAACAACACACATGGTATGCACTCATGATAAGTGGATATTAGTCCAAAAGCTCAAACTACCCAAAATATAATCTCCAGACCACATTAAGCTCAAGAAGGACTACCAAAGTGCGGATGCTTCAGTCTTTCATAAAAGGGGGATCAAAAATATTCATAGGACGAGATATGGAGACAAAGTTTGGAGCAGAGACTGAAGGATTGGCCATTCAGAGACTGCCCCACCTGGGGATCCAGCTCATATATTACAGCCACCAAACCCTGACAATATTGAAGCCAAGAAGTGCATGCTGACAGGAGCCTGATATAGCTGTCTCCTGCGAGGCTTAGCCAGAGTGTGACAAATACAGAGGCGAATGCTATCAGCAAACCATTGAACTGAGAACAGGGTCCCTGTTGGAGGAGTTAGAGAAAGGATTGAAGGAGCTTGCAACCCCATAAGAACAGCAATACCAACCAGCCTGAGCTTCCAGGAACTAAACAACTACACAAAGACTATACATGGACAGACCAATGGCTCCAGCTGTATATGTAGCAGAGGATGATGGCCTTATTGGATACCAATGGGAGGAGAAGGCCTTAGTCCTGCCAAGGCTGGATCCAGTGTAGGGTAATGTCAGGGCAGAGAAGCAGGAAGGAGGGTTGGTTGGGGATGGGGAACACCCTTATAGAAGAAGGGGAGGGGGATGGGATAGGGGGCTTATGGCCAGGAAACTAGGAAAGAGAATAACATTTGAAATGTAAATAAAAAGTATCCAATAAAAAAAGAATAAATAATTTTAGCTTTCAGCATAAAGTACACTTCTTCCTACAGAACAACTTTTAGCCATAACTGTTATTTGTTCTGAGCAATACAACATTCAGAAAAAAACTTTTAGACTTAGATCTTAAACTAAAGAAGCATGTTGTAGGTTGATGTCATTATGCAGGTGAGGGCTGGCATGAGTTAGATCAAGGCTATGATTGGACAGTAAAAGAATGAGGCAGGGACAAAGTGTTTGAAGGGAGGGGGAGAAGGAGAAGGAGAGAAAAATCAAGATGAGACAACAAAGTAGGATAATCCAGATCCAAGAGGACTGAGTGGATTTTGTCTTGTTTAGGTGGGCAGTTTAAATCTTTATTAATTGGCAGTGAATTTGTTTTGCGGATGTATTGTAGATTGGGAATTTAACATATAAGTCTGATTGTTTGGTTACTGTTTGTTGAGTCTTGATGTTACCAGTTAGCCGGGTCCAGAGTTCCCGGCTAGTCAGGTCTGGCCAGGACAATGGAGAGAAATAGCTAGGCTAACGTGGTGTGGTGCCACACTGAAGCCGGCCACCACTGAGATAAATTAAAGTTAGTTCTATACGGCCCTATGGTGCCAGAACTGAAGCCAGGGAGTTACCACCCGGGTCCGAGAGTACCAGGGGCCCAGCGTGGAGCAGAGACCCATGGGAACCAGTCATGCCCTTTTTCAATCCTATCTCCACAGCATGTAACTGAGTTGATTACTTCAATAGATTAATAATACATTTTTCAACATATATAGATAGTAAACTGAAATCTAATGTAGTGGCATATTTAAATATAGATTGATATGTATTTGAAAACTATAATGATGAAGTCTAAGATCACTTTCATTGTTTTGATATTCAAATAACACTTTCGACAGTCAACAGGCATGTATATGTCCCAGCACAAGTGCTTATGTTGGTGACTCTTTCTGACATGTGTTCACCTCAACAGACAGACAACAAATGAAAAAAATGGGTCCACCAACCCCTACCTTGATGAACCAATGAACCAGATGAGGTTACTTACAGGAGTATTCTGTATCTCTGAGCCCACCCCTGCATGAGTGCCTCATAGAAGCTGCATCACTGAACCATCCAGCATTAGTGATAGGTGATTCATAAAAGCTGCATCACTGAGTCTGCCTCAGCATGAGTGACTCATGGAAGCCAGTCCCTGAGGCTCCCTTTTCAATGTGCAAGCAGCTACATCATTAAGAAATATCCACTGTTTATTGCATGTATAATCGTTGTGAGGGGTCCAAAGCTAGAGTTTTCAAGCTTCTTTTGAGTTTCAGTAGCCCATGCATCATCTTCTCTCTTACATTAGGACTTAACATGTGCTTCCTGTTTTGATATTTGCATGTATTATCCCTCAGAACTGGTATAACAGCACAAATGGGGAATGCAATGGGGGGTGACAAATGTAGGAAGGAGCTAAGAGTGCAGTCCCAGATGCAAAAGAGTGTCAAGGAAGAGTGTCAAGTGAATCAACAAGAGGGTAGACATTAACATTAACCAGATGATAGACATTAACCAGATTAGTCTGTAATCTGTTACCCAGCACACATTTTAACCTTTCTTCCACACCAAAAAAAAGTCACAAGAAAATATATCATTCTATGTGCATTAAAGGGCACTTCCCAGATATTACTAGATTTGTCAGTCGTTTGAAAGGAAAACAAGCATTGCCTCCTGTTAGCTACTTCCCAGGGACCCAAGTACATGATCTCCAAGGACCATTTCCCTTAGTCCTTCAGAAATGCTCAAGCCAGTATTTTCCAAATTATTTGTCTGTCATAATTAACTATTTTTTCCAATCTGTCAAGGCTGGCAGACTTTCCCAAAATATAATAAACATAATTTCCTTGAAAATAAATAAACAGACAAGACAAAAATATAGCTTCATTTTTATTAATATCATTTAAATGTATACACAAAATCAGATCGAACAAATAAAAAAATTCTCTGACAATACCAGAAATTTTCTACATACTTGGCTGTTCTGGACTTAGCACATGAAGCAGTAATAAGCAATAGCAAATGCATACAGACATCACACAGCTTTCCATAAGTGACCCCTACAGTGTGCCACTAGTTTATAGTGTGCTTACCCCACTGCCTATAAACTTCCAGAAAAGAGATTACACTTGGCCTCTCAATTTTCTTAACCTAGTCTACTGTGCACAATTACTCAATAATCACTGAAAATGGATTAACAATCCCAGTGGCAAATCCTTTTAGTGGCTGTGTTGTATAATTAGATCAAGGCTAATTAGAATAGCTAAAAGCACTTTCTCAGAAAAAATAGAAAAGCCATTTCCTTCTGACCATTGGTTTCCCTAATGTTTTAAATTCAAAGATAATTATCATTGTCGTGGTGGTTTTAATAAGAATGGCACCCACAGGCCCATATGTTGAAATGCTTTGTCACCAGGGAGCAGAACTCTTTGAAAAGATTAGAAGGATTAGGTGGTGTGGCCTTGTTGGAGGAAGGGTGTTACTGGGGTGTCCCTTAACGTTTCAAAAGCCACATCAAGCCTTCTTTTTCTCTTTCTCTCTGCCTATGGAACAGGATGTACTTTCAGCTACTACTCCATGGCCATTTCTGTCTGATTCCTGCCATGAAAATAATGGACCAAGCCCCTAAGCTGGCAAGGCAAGCCCCTAAGTAGGCAAGTCTCCAATTAAATGCTTTCTTTTACAAGAGTTGCCTTGATCATGGGGACATCAAGTAGTGACTAAGACAGTTGTTCTCCAATGTCAGGTTGGTGGTTTACATGTGGCCTCAAAAGGTACTGGAATCTTCAGTGCTGGAAATCTGGATCAAATGAGAGGTGTGGGGTCATGAAGCTTGTGCCCTTCTGAATGGGCTAATCCATTAACAAGAGAATGGGCATGCTGCTAAAGCAAGTTCAGTCACTGCTAAACTTGCACACCCTTTCATTTTCCCTTCCTCAATGGAATAACAGCAGGAAAGCCTTCTCCAGATGCCAGGACGCTGATCTTGGACTTCCCAGCCCATAAAACTATAAGAAATAAATCTCTGCTCTTTATAAATTACCTGGCATTGAGTACTCAGTTAGACCTGCCGAGAGCAGATTGTGACACTGAGATGCCAAATCTTTTAAGTTCAGACTCCATGTTAGAAAACCTGACCTAAGTTTGAATTCAGGTAAACTAACAGGCTGGTACCTAGCATTGGTTTCCATGTTGCTCCCTAACAGAACTCTCTAGCTCCAGTCTCTAGGTGATCCTCAACAAGACCAGCATTTCCAGGTTACACCCTCAACAAGGCCAGTGTCGCCAGGTTATTCAGACAACAAACCTACACCCCCAGGTCACAATCTCATCCCCTGCCTAAGGACCACCAATGCAGAGGGGAGCAGACATTAAGTTTATTACATGACTCCCAGCACCAGCCAATTATGTTAAAGGCCACAGTGGCTTTCCTATTAGAGGCTTGCACGCATATTCCCTGATTGTTGCTTACTATCAAGCCTTGTCCTGATAGACATTCAGGGCTCTCCCACTACCCAAATTGTCCTGCATGATGGTGGTGCTTTGGGGGGACCCAAACTAGCTTGAATTGAATAAAGACCCTGCTGTGGAGTTGCATCAGATCAGCTCCTGTCTGTTTCCTAGGGGATCACTAATATTTTCCTGACACAATGACACCAAGTTGTCCTTCTTTGGGGTACATGGGAAACTATGTTTCCAAATGCCATTTCAATTGAGCAGAAGAGTGTGAGAAGCCCTAGTCAAGAGACAGCAATAAGCCCTTCAGTGATTTTGCAGCAATCTCTCTTCCCTTGAACAAGTAAACCAAAACAGAAGAAAATAACAGTAACAACAAAAATCCCCATCCAAAGAAAAGAGCACTTACTCTAGAAAGTACATCTGCAGTACATGGAAGCTTTCCCCAATGACTGCATAACACTGAACCCACTCCTGGACTGCATTTAAACCAGAACAAGAAACAAACCTTCACTGCTTCATGTACTTGTGATTTCAGACTTGATTATTTCCAATGCATAGGCTAATCTAACAAGATTAGTGAAAGCTTTTTAAAAAAATGGTGAAGTAGAAATACAAGACACCAAGTTCACTGAACAATATAAGAATACAAGGGTTGGGTTCCCACACATCAGAAGTGTATAACTTGGTTGAAGTTCTAGTGCGGGCTTAAGAAAGGCCTCCCACAGGATGTGAAACAATAATTATGAAACCAAATCATTTAGGAGAATGGAAAAAAAGAAGCGCTCTGGGCAGAAGAACCTATTTGGGAAAGACTACAAAGGGCAGTGACTAAAATGTAGAATGAAAGGAAGCTTCTAGACGCAGGGGAAGGAGAGATGAGATAGTGGGTTTCTGGAGGGGAAACTGGGAAAGGGGAGAACATTTGAAATGTAAATTTAAAAATCCAATAAAATAAAAGAAAGGAAGCTTCTGGAAGCCAGCTACAGCTAATTACATTTCCTGACTTGACACAACTCCATTCCCTCTTGACCTTGAGTTGTGCTATAGACATCTCCAGAGCCATGATTCCATTAATGTGCTGGGCACCTAGTCTTCTGGAACTGCTGGGTTGACCCACACTGTGTTTACTGCATGCCTAGGACAAGCAAAAGCTCAGTACATAATTTACAACTGGCCGGATGAAGGAAGAACACAGCCAGTGCGGGGAATCTCAGGTCTGCATAGTTTTTATCAGGCAAAAGCAAAAGCCAAACCCATCCTTGATTTGTTATAAATTTTATGATTTTATAAATTGAATTCATATTGCTTCTCTTCCAAGCATAAAAAAATCCCTAAATTTATTTTAATCAAATATGGAAAAATACAACATGAGAAAAAAAAACTTAGCTTGTAGAGTATAAGCAAAATGCATTTCCTTAATTACAGATACAATAACAAATCAATAAAATATCACCAATGCTATGAAAGAATTTTTAATATCTACTGATTAGTGTAGCCATATGTCCACAAGCATTTGTTAGGCTTAGAAGATCAGACTATGAAGTCTGGGCTACAAAATATAAGGGACACAAAATAAATTTTTTTTAGAATTAAAAAAAACAAACAAATCTGTTGTCCAAAGCATAAACTGTCTGTTGACTAGACAGTAAATTATTGGAGATTATCAAAGAGTCAAAGTATATACTAAGTAATGTGAAAATATTTACTATATTCATCCACTACATGCATAATGATAACAAAACACCACAAATGAGTAACTTATTAACAGAAATTTCTTTCAGTTGCAGAGGCTAGACATGCTAAGGCTAAGATAGGCATTGGCAGACTGAGTGCCTGCTAAGGACTGCTTCCTACTATGTCGATATTGTCATTTTGCTCTGTCTTCAAATCCTGTGGGGACAAATGAGCTCTCTCTGGTACTTTTGTGTGTTTGTTTTGTTTGCTTCTCTTTATTCTTCATAGTTTAGTTGACCAGTTTTGTTTTCTGAATCAGAGTCTGTGTAGCCCAAACTCATGTTCTCCCAGTCTCTGTTCCTGACAGACTGGGAAAACAGGTGCACCCCACACAGAGCTTTCAGGTCCCCTTCATAACATCATGAATTCCATTAATAAAGGCTCTGCTCTCATGACCTAGTTATCACCCAAGGCCTTGCCTCCTTTGATTTTGACACAAGAACATTCAGGATACACAATGCAGGAATATTCAATTGATTTCAATTGTGGTGAAATCTTCATTTATTTCACTAAAATACATGTATAATTAATTGAAAACACTTTATTCTCTGAAAGGCACACAATGTTTTTTCCTTCCAGATTTCTTTATATATCTCTTTCTATTTCAAGTGTTCCCTTTGCACAACGGTCTGACAAACAGCTTAACTTGAATTTGAGCATGCCTCCACGGAGAGCAGAAAAGATTTGAAAAATTAGGAAACAAAAAATGATATATTTATTTATTCATTCATTCATTCATTTTGCTAGAAGTGCTTTAAGGTTTAAGTTTTCACATAGCAGTCACTATGACCCTTCAGATTCCCTTTACCACTAAACTATAAGTATGTTTGGAACAACGCCTTTCACCTTCCATCTACCCCTAATTCAAAAGAGCCCTGTGCAGCTTAAAGGCAGATACAGAATAGAGACTACAGAGCCGACTCTACCCACATCACCAGGCCATTCAAAACGCTTTTGTTTTCTCTCCTTTCTATTTTGTATATGGATACCCAACCATGTATTATGCTTTTAATCTTTTGAAAAGTAAGGCATTCAGTTTGACATTTAGCCTAGGTGTTACTTTCCAACTCCCTTTGCTGATAATTAGTAAAATCGTCTGCATGGTGATATTTGCCTTGATTCCCTTCACATTTCAGCTTAGTCTATCCATCATTCACAAACCAGCATCAGACTAGCAGGCTATACAACTGTCAATGCCACTCCTTGTTACAACATGTAATGTACTGTAGACATGTTTCTGCGATAAGGAAATTATTGTAATTACTGTGTCTGTTTTTAGGAAAATCCAATGAATTTACCCTTGGACTTGACAGTCTCTGTGACGCTGAGTTATGTTATGATTAATTATTCTAAACCTGTGGACCTTGCTCTGCATGGCTGCATTCTAGGTACATAGAGACAAAGATAGATCTGTGCATTCTTCAACATGAAATACGCGAGGAGCCCATGAAAAACTTCACACAGTACCCTTGAAAGCTGTCACTGCTTGCCAGGAGAGACTGGCAAATCAAACATATTGATTGTCCCTCTGTCTTTGACTCCCCTGTTCCCTCTCCCTCTCTCAGTAATCACCCACTGAATTGCCTACCAAAATATTGCTTAAAACTTACGAGAATCTGATTGCTAAAGATCTGCTGTGTTGATAGCAGGGCATTTATCTTTTCTAATAATGGGAATTTATAGCCTGTCTGGATTCAGGGTACAACATTTAAAATCAGCCAATACCACTGAATTCTCAGAGCAATGTTCAATTTTTTATAATTCTGCACTTTCTAAAAGAAAAATCCTTAGATGTTAGAAGAGAGAGTTAATGAAAAGATCATAAGAACCACCTTACAAAAGAATGACTTTTACTCTGTCCTCGAGAGCCTTTCTACCTTCCATACAGATGACAATTTAAGCTGATAAATGGGCAGCGTCTGCCCCAGCTTGAAAGCCTGTAATTTACTTCTGTGTAGAGAGGTTTGAAGGAATTTTCCTTTCACCTTAACAACACTTTTTGTCATCACGTTCCCACTATATTTACTCATCGATAATGTAAAGTGATTAAGAGTGAGAAACAACCTTCACCTTTGATAACAAAGTAGATATTTTACTAATCAAAAAGAGGCCAAGGAGGTGGCCTGATGGGTTTCGTGCTTGCTGGGCAATTGCGAAGACCTGGGTTTGAATCTCCAAAACCGATGTAAATCCAGGTAAAATAGCACATCCCTGCAATCCCAATGCTTCTATGGCAAGAGGAAAAGAAGGTGGACAGCAGAGGACAACAGAACACCCTGTCTCAGACAAGGTCAAGGACAAAAAAGCAAATACAGACTACTATACACGTGTCATGGTATACATGCATCCACAAGGAAATGCATATACACACACAGCATATACAATATACACACATATCACATATACCAAACATGCTTACCACACATGCTCATGTCTGTCTCTCATATACACACATGCAAAAATAATAGGTCACTAGTGGTGGGGAAGTGGCTCAGTCAATAAAGTATTTGCTGTAAGCACGAAGACCTGGGTTCAGATCCCTGGTACACTTGTCAAAATCTAGGAATAGCAACATGCACCTGGAATCCTGGTGCTGACCATGGAGAGAAAGAGCATCACTGGGCCTTCTTGGTCACTTACCAAATCAATTGGCTCCAGGTTCCCTGAAAGACCTTATCTTAAAAGATAGAGAGCAACTAAGGAAGAAACCTAATCTCTACTTCTGACTTCAATGCATTCAGAAATGTACAGACAGCACAAATGTACATCTCTCTCTCTCTCTCTCTCTCTCTCTCTCTCTCTCTCTCTCTCTCTCTCTCTCTCTCCCTCCTTCTATCTGCCATGCAAGCTTCCAAAAGAGGGAAGCAGCCCATCATAGCTATGATGCCTACTATGAATTACATCAATGGCAAGAATAAATAGCACATCGGCCTTAAGATTTCAGCAGTGGCACACATACCTTGATAGTAACCAGTAGCTCTCTAGTTGGACTTAAGACCACTCAACAAAAGAAAAGTCAGGTCTGCTACCGGAAACCTACATAACTACTCAGTACTAATGAAATCATGACTATTAAAGAAGACCTCCAACCACTACTTTACTAAGCTAGCATAATCCTCGAGAACAATCTAAGCATTTGTAGTTATACCCACAGATAACAGATAAGTATAGTCTTTACCCACCCCCATCAAGGAAATTTTGCAACAAATGAAGGCACCACAATCAAATGCAGAGTCCTGCAATCCAGTCCCAAAGGATACATCTACGAAACAACTCCTTCACCAAAGGGTCAGGGCCCCTTGTGTAAGACAGTGAAGAAAATGGTAAGGACCAGAGGACTGAGAATTTGCCGTATGTCCCAGTATATCAGAAGCTACACTGATAAAGTTTCAATGTGGCTGCCCAAACCTGAATTGAACAAAGACACTAACAATAGATGTGATGAAGGGGGAAAGCCTATGAGCTCTCAACCCTATGCCAAAAATCGCCAGAAACAAAGGAATGCTGAGAGTGAAAGAAATAGTCTTTTCCAGGAAAGAACACAACAGTTGCTATCTAATACCAAATGGTCATCCTGAAAACATACATACAAGTAATATTATACAAACCAACCATGTTACATTTAGGAATATATATGTGTATACACATATGCATATAATAACAACTAATGAAAACAGAAGCCATGAGTTTGAAAGAGCTCAAGGAGAGATATATGGTAAGGTTTAGAAGGAGGAAGTGGAAGGGAGAAATGATGTAATTATATTATAATCTCAATTTTTAAAAAATGAACTAAGCAGTAGTTTATTTGATACCTTTCCAAAAAAATTGAATCTACAAAGTTGACCTTAAATGCCTATGTTTGGCACACATAAAACAGTTTGGGAATCTTATTCAACCATAGCTGCCACCTTAAGGCCTAAAATTCAAATGATTTCTCTAAGCACAAAGAAGCCCACATCTTGCCTCAAGACATATCCTGGGGTCTCATATAAAACTCAGGACCAGGAGGAATTCTATTCATGCTTTTTTTATTTTGTACCATTTTTACGAGCAAATGATTTCACTGCAAGTAAACCATATCCACATCCTTACTAAATCTATAGATAAAAGAGAAGAAATTGAATTTTTGAATGCTTTATTTTAACTTAGATAAAATGTCAAAAAGTACACAGTGATTTTCATTTGCAAAGTAGCTCACTATACATAACTCACGAAAAAGGTTTTCAAAACCTTTATTAACACAGATGCAAACTGAAATTTTTAATGAATCGTTGATGTTCCCAGAGACTCTGTCACAGCAATAGACGATACCTAGAAGAAAATCAGGAGTGAGAAGCAGGGCTGTGAACGCAAATTCCTGACTGTGCGACAAGAAGCCATTGGAACTGGCTTGAAGCCATTTGGAAGAAGATTCAGGCTAAGTAAACCCTCAAATGTAAACAGAACACAATGAACACTTTTGATAAGTCGCAACTCATCTTCATTTTTGTATGCCCCAAGGCAGTGAGGATGGTTGAGTTTAAAGAGGAGCCACTAATCTAGTAGAGGAAATGTTAACAGTAGAACACACAGTCTGGGCACAGGTACTGATGTCACTGTTTAACCGATGTACAGTCAGAAACAAAACTTAAAATCTTTCAGGCAAGCTAAAACCAGAACACACAAACTTGGGGCCAGTGGTGCTGTGGCTGCTAAAGAGACCATCCACTGTTTGGAGGGGTCCAAGGACTTACACTAAAATGATAAGAAATGACTAGAAGTCTCCGGAACTGGCCACACCTTATCAGCAATTATGCAAAAGTATGAACTCATTTAAAAGGCATGTCTAAGAAAGAAAGACCTGTAGGGGTCAGAGAATGGGCTACAATAGCTGTTCTTTCCATTTTGAATGAGTGAGCTGATTAAGTATACAGCAAGCAAACAAAAGTAAAAGAGTAGCCATAGCAAATAGACACAGCATGTAGGTAGTGAAGCACCTTCAAGTCTGCATATATCCAGCAGGTATTACTTGGTAAGTCCTACTGAAGCAGTTGTCCGGCGTTCCCGATGGAAAGTGATTCCTAGGTGGAGCAGAGTGTCCTTCAGGTGAGTCTTCCTTATGAAAGAACAAATAGCGGCAGACAGCATCATCAACTCAGGTACTTACACAGTCAGCCAAAAGCAAATAGGGAGAAGGAAGCAGAGCTAGAGGTCCCATTGAAGTTTCTTTTTATGAATGAGCTTCCAGGCGTTGCTGACTTCCCATCTCCACCATAGGCACTTTTATATTATGAGATAAGGAATAGTAACTGGTAAAGGGGCCCTCAGAATTGGTACACCCAGACACCAAGTTCTCAGCACAAAAGAGATTTCTTACCCCCAAGAGACAAGGGGAGCATGAGGGTGTGCCTCTGGATTGGACAACAGACAACAGGTGCTTTGGCAGGAGCCTTAGCTGACTATTGTTTTCCTTATCACAGAGTGAGACAAGGCTAACCCAAGAATGGGTGAAGAACTTTGAAAAAAAAGTCCAGCATGGGAGAGCCTTCCTCATTACCAGAGTCTTCCTTCAATAAGTAGACCTCTATAGGCTGTTAATTAAAACAAAATAAATAAAGTTAGGGGGTTGCATGTTAAGTGACTTAAGCCAGGCACAGCAGGACAAATACCACAGGATCTCACTTTGTAAGTCAGAGATGTGGCCCTAGAGAGACATCAGTCACAGGAAACAACATTTCAGTTCAACAGAAGAATGAGTCCAAAATGCCTACTGTACAACATGGCTATAAGAGTTAATAAAGCTTGGTTATATTCTGTGTCTATAAATTTCACACTTGTGGAGTCAACTGTAAATTGAAAATATTCTTTTAAAACTTTCCATCTGTGCATTTTTAAAATATATAATATGACAACTATTCACAAAATGTTTACTTTGTGATTAACATTTAAAGCACATGAAAGATATAAGTAGGCCATATGCAAACACTATGTTACTTTATATTAGGGACTTTTAACATGCCCAGATTTTAGTACAAGGGGAAATACCTAGAACTAATCTCCATGGAGACCACAGGACTACCGCATTTCTTTTTTGAAAGCCACAAAGAATAAATTTAGTGTTCCCAACACACACACACACACACACACACACACACACACACACAACAAATGTTATACTAGTTAGTCCTGTTGCAATATTCCATTACATACATCTTAAAGCATCTGGCTATATTCAATAAATAAAACCTTTATATGTTAATAAAATAAATCCATGCCATATACATACCACAAAAGACATTTTTTTAAATCCCCAAGACTTATTTGGGAAACTGGGTATTTCAGATTAAAGACAACCTCAAACTGAGAAGAAACATAGAAAGTGATTGTAAACAAAGGCAAGGTATGTTTTCGAATTGTTTTAAGCAGGCAGGGCCAAGGGAGCATCTCAATGGCATAGTCTTTCTGTGGCTATAGATTCAATCTCTGATACTTAAAAGAATAAAAATAAGTGATAAAACAATGCATAAATTACATTCAAATCATGGAAAATAAAGGGAACATTTTGACTTGCTATGTAACATTTCTTTTTTTCTTCTCTGTTCATTTTTCAACATTTTAATTTTTTTCTCTTTTTAATTTTATTTTTCTTGGATATTTTATTTATTTACAGGTCAAATGTAAATCCCCTTTACCCCCTATCCCATAGCCTCTCCCCCTCTACTTGCTTCTATGAGGATACACCCTCTACCACCCACACCCACTTAAACGCGCTAGCATTACTATACATTGGGGAAACAAACCTTCACAGGACCAAGGGCTTCTCCTCTTATTGATGCCAGACAATGCCATCCTCTGCTACATCCATCCTCTGAGGAGACACCCATATCTGGCTCCTGTCAACAAGGACTTCTTGGCTTCAGCAATAGTGACTGGGTTTGGTGTCTATGTACGGGATGGGTTCCAGGGGGGACAGTCTCTGGATGACCTTTTCTTCAATCCCTGCTCCACTTTTTGTCCCTGTATTTTCTCCTGTGAGTATTGTTCTGTCTTCTAAAAAGGAATGAAGTATCAACATTTTGGTCTTCCTTCTTCTTGGGCTTCATAAGATCTATGAATTTTCTTAAGTATTCTAAGCTTTGGTGCTAATATCCACTAAAAAGTGAGTGCATACTATGTTCTGTGACTGGGATACTCACTCAAGATGATATTTTCTAGTTTTTTCCATTTGCCTAAGAATTTCATGAAGTCATTGTTTTTAGTAGTTGGGTAGTATTCCATTGTGTAGATGTACCACAGTTTCTGTATTCACTCCTGTGTTGAAGGGCATCTGGGTTCTTTCCAGCTTCTGGCTATTATAAAAAGGTTGCTATGAACATAGTGGAGCATGTGTCCTTGTTATATGTTGCAGCATCTTTTGGGTGTACACCCAGGAGTGGTATAGCTGGATCCTCAGGTAATACTCTGTCCATTTTCTGAGGAACCATCAGACTGATTTCCAGAGTGGTTGCACCAGTTCGCAATCCCACCAACAATGAAGGAGTTTTCCTCATTTTCCACATGCCTGCCAACATTTACTGTCACCTGTGTTATTGAATCTCAGGGTTGTTTTAATTTGCATTTCCCTGATGACTAAGGATGTTGAACATTTCTTTAGGTGCTTCTCAGCCATTCCATATTCCTCAGCTATGAATTCTTTGTTTAGCTCTGTGCCCTAATTTTTAATAGGGGTATTTGGCTCTCTGGAGTCTAGCTTCATGAGTTCTTTGTATATTTTGGATATTAGCCCTCTGTCAGTTGTAGGATTGGTAAAGATCTTTCCCCAATCTGTTGGTTGCCGTTTTGTCCTAATGACAGTGTCTTTTGCCTTACAGAAGCTTTGCAGCTTTATGAGATCCCATTTGTAGATTCTTGATCTTAGAGAATAAGCCATTGGTGTTCTGTTCAGGAAATTTTCTCCAGTGCCCATGTGTTTAAGATTCTTCCCCACTTTTTCTTCTATTACTTTCAGTGTATCTGGTTTTATGTGGAGGTCTTTAATCCACTTAGACTTGAGCTTTGTACAAGGGGATAAGAATGAGTCAATTTGCATTCTTCTACATGCTGACCTCTAGTTGAAGCAGCACCCTCTTTTGAAAATGCTGTCTTTTTTCCATTGGAGAGTTTTAGCTCCTTTGTCAAAGATCAAGTGACCATAGGTGTGTGGGTTCATTTCTGGGTCTTCAATGCTGTTCCACTGATCTACGTGCCTGTCTCTGTACTAATACCATGCAGCTTTTATCACTATTGCTCTGTAATACTGCTTGAGGTCAGGGATGGTGATTCCCCCGAAGTTCTTTTATTGTCAAGTGTAGTTTTCAATATCCTGGGTCTTTAGCATTTCCAAATGAATTTGCAAATTGCTCTTTCTAATTCTATGAAGAATTGAGTTGGAATTTTGATAAGGATTGCAGTGAATCTGTAAATTGCTTTCAGCAAGATGGCCATTTTTACTATATTAATTCTGTCAATCCATGAGCTTGGGGGGTCTTTCCATCTTTGAGATCGTCTTCAATTTCTTTCTTCAGAGACTTGAAATTTTTTATCATACAGAACATTCAATTGCTTGGGTAGAGTCACACCAAGGTATTTTATATTATTTGTGGCTCTTGTGAAGCGTGTCATTTCCCTAATTTCTTTCTCAGCAAGATTATCCTTTGAGAGAGGAAGGCTAGTGATATTTTTGAGTTAATTTTATACCAGGACACTTTGCTGAAGTTGTTTATCAGGCTTTGGAGTTCTCTGGTGGGACTTTTAAGGTCACTTAAGCATACCATCATATCATCTGCAAATAGTGATATTTTGACTTCTTCCTTTCCAATTTGTATCCCTTTGACCTACTCTTGTTGTCTGATTGCTCTGACTAGGACTTCCAGTACTATATTTAATAAGTAGGGAAAGAGTAGGTAGCCTTTTCTAGTCCCTGATTTTAGTGGGATTGCTTCAAGTTTCTCTCCATTTAGTTTAATGTTGGCCACTGGTTTGCTGTATACTGTTTTACTATGTTTAGGATGGGCCTTGAATTCCTGATCTTTCCACCCCTTTAAACCTGAAGGGGTGTTGAATTTTGTTAAATGTTTTCTCAACATCTAGTGAGATGATCACGTGCTTCATTTTTTTCCTCTGAGTTTGTTTACATAGTGGAATAAGTTGGTGGATTTCCCAATATTGAACCATCTGTGAATCCCTGGGATGAAGCCTACTTGATCATGATGAATGATTCTTTGAATGTGTTCTTAGATTGGTTTTGCAAGAATGTTTTTTGAGTATTTTTGCATTGATATTCATCGTGGAAATTGGTTTGAAGCTCTCTGTCTTTGTTGGGTCTTTGCATGGTTTAGGTATAAGTGTTAAATGTGGCCTCATACAAGGAATTGGGTAATGCTCCTTCTGTTTCTATTTTGTGGAATACTTTGGACAATATAGATATGAGGTCTTCTATGAAGGTCTAATAGAATTCTGCACTAAACTCATCTGGTCTTGGTCTTTATTGTTGTTGTTGTAGTTGGTAGACTTTTAATGACTGCTTTTATTTCTTTAGGGCTTATGGGAGTGTTTAGATGGTTTATCTGGTCCTGATTTATCTTTGATTCTTGGTATCTGTATTTCCTCCAGATTTTCCAGTTTTTTTGAGTATAAGCTTTTGTGGTAGAATCTGATGATTTTTTTAATTTCTTCAGATTCTGTAGTTATATCTCTCTTTTCATTTCTGATTTTGTTAATTTGGACACACTCTCTGTGTCCTCTGGTTAGTCTGGCTAAGGGTTTATCTATCTTGTTGATTTTCTCAAAGAACCAGCTTTTGGTTCCATTGATTCTTTGTATAGTCCTTTTTGCTACTACTTGGTTGATTTCAGCCCTCAGTTTGATTATTTCTGGCCTTCTACTCCTCTTGGCTATATTTGCTCCTTTTTGTTCTAGATCTTTTAGGTGTGCTGTCAAGCTGCAAATGTATGGTCTCTCCAATTTCTTTTTGGAGGCACTCAGAGCTTGATTTTCTCTCTTAGCACTGCTTTTATTGTATCCCGTAAATTTAGGTATATTGGACTTTCATTTTCATTAAACTCTAAAAACTCTGTAATTTCTTTATTTCCTCCTTGACCAAGTGGTCTTTCAGTAGAGTGCTGTTCAGCTTCCATGTGTATGTGTATGCGTATGTGGGCTTTCTGTTGTTTTTGTTTTTAGAAGACCAGCCTTAGTCCATGCTGATCTGATAGAATGCATGGGATTATTTCAATCTCCTTTTATCTATTGAAGCCTGTTTTGTGACCAATTATATGATCAGGAGAAAGTACCATGTGCTGAAAAGAAGGTATATTCTTTTGTTTTAGGATGAATGTTCTATAGATATCCGTTAAATCCATTTGGTTCATAACTTCTGTTAATTTCACTGTGTCTCTGTTTAGCTTCTGTTTCCATGATCTGTCAATTGATGAGAGTAGGGTGTTGAAGTCTCCCACTATTATTGTGTGTGGCACAATGTATGCTTTAAGCCTTAGTAAAGTTTCTATCATGAACGTGGGTGCCCTTGCATTTGGAGCATAGATGTTCAGAACCGAGAGTTCATCTTGGTAGATTTTTCTTTTGATGAGTATGAAGTCTCCTTCCTTATCTTTTTTGATAACTTTTGGTTTAAAGTTGATTTTATTTGCTATTAGAATGGCTACTCCAGATTGTTCTTTGGGACCATTTGTTTGGAAAAAATTTTCCCAGCCTGTTATTCTTAGATAGTGTCTGTCTTTGAAACTGAGGTGTTTCCTGTGTGCAGCAAAATGCTGGGTCCTGTGTACATACCCAGTCTATTAATCTATGCCTTTTCATTGGAGAATTGAATGCATTAACATTAAGAGATATTAAAGGATAGTGATTGTTTCCTGTTATTTTTGTTGTTAGAGGTGGAATCATCTTTGTGTGGCTATCTTCTTTTTGGCTTGTTGCAGGAAGATTACTTTTTTTGCTTTTTTTAGGGTGTAGTTTACTTCTTTGTGTTGGAGTTTTCCATCCATTATCCTTTGTACGACTGGTTTTGTGGAATAATATTGTGTAAATTTTGTCTTGTCATGGAATATCTTGGTTTCTCCAGCCATGTTAATTGAGAATTTTGCTGGATATAGTAGCCTAGTCTGGCATGTGTGTTCTCTTAGGATCTGTATGACATCTGTCCAGGATCTCCTAGCTTCTATAGTCTCTGTTGAGATGGTGTAATTCTGATAGGTCTGCCTTTATTTTGTTACTTGACCTTTTTCCCTTACTGTTTTTAATATTTTTTGTTTTGTTCATTTGGTGTTTTGACTATTATGTGACAGGAGAAATTTCTGGACCAGTGTGTTTAGAGTTCTGTAGGCTTCTTGTATGTTCACGGTCATTTCTTTCTTTAGGTTAGGGGAGTTTTCTTCTATAATTTTTGAAGATATTTACTGTTTTTTTAAATTGGGAATTTTCTCTCTCTTCTATACCTATTATTCTTAAGTTTGGTCTTATTATTGTGTCCTGGATTTCCTGGATGTTTTTGGTTTAGGAGTTTTTTGCTTCTTGCATTTTCTTTGACTGTTGTGTCAATGTTTCCTATGGCACATTATTTCTTGTATTCTTTTGGAGATTTTTGTGTCTATGACTTCTGATATCTCTCCTAAGTTTTCTATCTCCAGGGTTGTTTCCCTTTGTTTTTTTTATTGTTTCGATTTCCATTTTCAGATCCTAGATGGTTTTGTTCAATTCCATCACCTGTTTGGTTGTGTTTCCCTGTAATTCTTTAAGTGATTTTTGAGTTTCTTCCTTAAGGGCTTCTCTTTGTTTACCTGTGTTTTCCTATATTTCTTTAAGGGAGTTACTTATATCCTTCTTAAAGTCCTCTATCATCATCATGAGATAAGATTTTAAACCCAACTCTTGCTTTTCTGGTGTGATATCCAGTACTTGCTGTTGTCAGAGAACTGATTATGCCAAGTCGTTTTTTGTTTTGTTTTTTCTGTTGCTTAGGTTCTTGTGCTTGCCTCTTGCCATCTGGTTATCTCTGATGTTAGTTTGTCTAGCTGTCTCTGACTGAATCTTGTCCCTCCTGTGGGTCTGTGAGCCTGTGAGCCTGTGATCTTTGGAGTGAGAGCCCTCCTGGCAGACCAGCTCTCTGCCTGCAGGTTTTAAATCTCGGAGAGCCATGAAACGGCCCTGGCTCAGATGGAGACTGGAAAGGTCTAGTCCCAGGCGGCTCTGCTGCTCCCAAGCCCTGTGCACTCCCAGCCGTTCTGTCCTTGGAAAGTCGGTACAGAGAATGTGGGGTCCTACCTGTGGGCTGTGGGCTTAGGAGGGAGAGTACTCCTGGCAGACCAGTTCTCTGCTGGCAGGTTTTGAATCCTGCTAGGTAACATTTCTATCAAATATATTTTATAGTCTTCCAGAAAGAGTGGCAAGATTTTCTAAACAGATTCAGAGTTTTCTCTGGTAACATCAGAGAACTCATATTTTAAAATCCTCAACTTGACACAGGCCATCTTTCAATTTTTATCTCTGGCTTTGTAACCCCTTCACTTTACCGACTGTGATCTCCTCCATACCTACTCTATTCTGACCCATTTCCTACCATGTTCTTTGACTTTATCCATCAGAAAACCAATAATTTTCCAAACCAAATAATAGGAAATGTCTTCTGCTAAGACTGTTGACTGTTTTCTACCTGGCCACATATACAGTCATGGTCATACAAACCTCTGTTGCTTTGCATGTAGTTGGAAAGTAGCCTTAACTATGATATATTCTTTGATTGCCATATGTACAAGGCCAGCCTTGGCCAACAGGCTATTGAATTCAAAGTCCTACTTTAGATACTATTCAGACATTATTCTCCCTGGGTGCTTATTTAACTTTTTACCATCCCTACCACCAAATATCTTATGTCCTTGAAGAGCTTGTATCTCTATTACGGTTTTCCTGTGTGTGAAATTTACATGTTCCGTGGTCTCTCTAAACAGGGAACCCCTCAGGGATAAAGATTCTGTTTTATTAGTCAGATCTAACAAAACAGCTAGCACCCTAAAGGTACTCAGTCAGTGTTGACTATTGAATGAGTATGTAAACAAATGAATGACCAGACGATGGATACAGATGATAACGTGAGGACAATCTTGAAAAATGAATGGTGTTTAACAGATGACCTTTGAAATACAACTGTGAAGAGCTTTTAAATCGAAGGGGAAACAGTTTGTTTTTCACACTGAACAACCTTCTTCATTCATCGTAGGAATATTGATTGAAGAGTACCTGCTCAGGGTAAAGCCCTTGAGAATTAACATTCTCGGTCAAGCGGCGCTTCCCAGAGCTGAAGACTATAAAGTATGCTAAACCACTGCCCCCACGAAATGTGCCTATTATCGTCTGTGCATGAAAGTCCTTTTAAAAGTTAATGGGATCCAAATGCATAGAGCAGAATAAAGAGAGGAATACTCAGCCCAAATTACACAAGAATTTATGACACCGTCCCTGTGTGTTGAATCAAGAGATTTGGGTTATTGAAGATAGCATCCTAATGAAGTCTTTTCATCTGTCCTACCCATCAGTGTCTCTCGATTAGCTACACATTGGAAAGGAGAACATGGCACAGTACCAACATACTAATCCTTTATTTGAGAGGGTCCCACAGTCTTTATGTCCCCTTCATGTGCCCTAATCTTCTTTAATTAAGTATGAGTTTCTTAATTTGTATTGTTTATTATTCAGTCCAATTGGCTCTCCTCATGGCCATCTGCTCTAATGTATATTTTATAAGTGATCTTCATATTTTTCATGCCATACCACTCTAGGCAATGGTTTATGCAATTGTTGCTAAGATGACAGAATATCAATTTTGACTGCCTGAAAATTTAATATTTAAATTATGTAAATCAAAAGACTCTCCAAACATGAGTGTCTGTCATTAAGCTTTAAACAAACATATTTTATTGCATTGAATACGTAGTGCCAGGTTTTTAGCAAGTGGGATTCTTGTATATGGGTATAGCCTAGGACTCCACTGAATTATAATGGGGTCTGGATAATTATGAAAACTGACATTGATTCTCCTTGAGATAATCATCCAAAGTTGAATGTCTACCCCTTGAAAAACCATCCTCCTTGGATCTCAAACTTTTAAAGAATTTCTATATTTTTAAGATTTACTTATTTTATGAGTAGAAATGAGTGTCTGTATACAGTGTGCATGCCTGGTTCTTAAGGAAGTCAGACAGTATCAGGTTCCCTGGATTTGGAGTAACAGACAATTGTAAGCTGCCAGATGGGTGCTGGAAAACATACGTGGATCTGCTGGAAGAACAGACAGGGCTCTTAACTTCTGAGTCATGGCTTCAACCCTTCATATTCTTATGGGGAAATCTATTGCCATGTGGTTCATCATTCTGGGATTTCCTGCTAGACCTCAAAGCCAATATAAGGGAAGATCAAAATCTACACAAAGGTGATAGGAGAGAGGAATGCTACCCCATCTTAAGTTTTGTAGATGGGGTAAGGGTCGAAAATCTTATACTTCAATAGGTTATATTTTAGTGAAAGCAAAGGCATCTGCTTTATTCCAGTCATACCTCAGGACTGAGAAAGAGTCTCAGGCTTTTGCATGCTAGGCAAGCACTCTGCTGGAGATAGTCTCCGCCCACTTATTGTATGGTTAACACGCAAGGAACAGAATAGATTCCAGGGAAAACTCACAAACTACTTTCCAAACAAATCTTTCCTGTAATGACAAATAGCTTTTTCCTGGGGGAAATTTTTTCCTGATATAGTCCACTGAAACCAGGCGTTTAATAAGAATCACCTTCCTTCCCCAGTGAATATACTGCATTCCCTAAATCTGTGGTTCTCACTCCCCTGGCTACATCCCATACCAAAATGCCAGCTGGGCTGAGATCAGAATTCCTGTCAATTAACAATGCTTATATCCTAAGTGTCTTCTTTATTCAGCAAGGAATTTTACAAAAGTTAACCGAGCACACAGCTAATCTGTTTCTTCATGAAATAAAAAAGTCAAAATGAAAAGGTGCACTGTTTTCCTGACATCTTGTCAGAACAAACCGCCTCATGTGGCTAAGCACATCGACTGGTCACTTCATTTTAAAACTGAGAAAGATTTTCCATTGTGACCATGTGGTCAACCATAATGCTCTACAAATACCAATGTCTGGGTCCAGAAAAAAAAATCAGAAATTGTTCAAAAGACACAGAGCACAGGATTTCTTCTTACTCAGAAAGCCTGGGAAAAAGAAAACTTCAAAGAATGGGCTAGGTGAAAGCCTTTCATAATCTTCACAGCCCTGAGAAAGACCTGCAGAGGACCCATGACTTAGACAAGCCAAAGACAATGCAAACTAAGCATCTAACAATGTATACTCTTCCCAGGAAAGGCTCGGAATGGGTTAATGTTGCCAACAAAAAATTATACTGGGCTCTCCATGCTTGGCACCAAATTTAAATGTCTTTGAGGCTGGATAGTTAAAGTCATTCAGCATAACTTTATGTACTCACTCCCTGCTCTCAAAACTGTGGCCTTAAAGAGGAGTTTTTATTTCTTTGATATATTTATTGTATGGTAAAAATACAGGTTAAAGGACATCTCAGAAATTCCCGTGGGCTAAGGAAAGAGAATATATTTCAGTGTCTTCTGAAAACAAAAGGACTCTGGGAATGGAAGCAATGAATCTGGGCTCTGACAGCGCCTCCATCGTGATGGTTATTGGTTACAGGGCTTCCCTGCTACCTGGGCGTGTAAACTGCACCCCTGAGATTGTTCTGCGCGTAACCTTTAACTCACACTCAATAGCAAGCAAATGAAAGAGAGGCAATACCATCGGATGGGGATGATTTATTTCCCAAGCACGAGTTTTTTGTTTAATATAAATGTAAAAACATAACTTTCCCTTCAAGCCAGCCAGGTAGTTTAGGCAATTTATCAAACCGAAGCACAGTAGCTGTGCACTGGGAAAAGAGGGAAATGCGTTTCTGCCCAAGTAATTGTCTTTCTCTGCCTGAAATCTAGTAAGATAGATTCAGGGCATACATGTTTCCAAATCATGATTACCATCAAACCAAGAAACTCAGAAGCAATTAGTCCAAGTGCATTTCACAGGTACTAACATATGATCTATGCTAGGCTTTCTGTCTGCTCTTTGAATAGTTTGGGAAATTTTTAATTCCTCCATAAGTCACTTTGGGAAAGAAAGAAAGACAGAAAGGAAGGAAGGAAGGAAGGAAGGAAGGAAGATCTGAGGCTCATTTGCTTAGTGAAAACAGTCCTTCAAATGCTGTTCTTCTCTTCTATTTTCTGATGCAAGGTATTTTACAATATTTATAAAAATCCTGCTCGTGTGTGTGTGTGTGTGTGTGTGTGTGTGTGTGTGTGTGTGTGTGTGTGTGTGTCACAGAGAAATGAATCTATGGGTAAAGTGGTAAAGTCTTTGCAGGGCAAGCATGAGGATTATGAGTTTGGATCTCCAACACCCACAGAAAAAAACCCAGTATAGCAGCACACACCTGTAATCCCAGCACTCAGGATGCAGAAACAGCAAGATCCTAGCCTAAGACCTGTGGCCAGCTAGTCTTGTTGAGTTGGTAAATACAGGGTTCAACGAGAGAACATGTCTCAAAAAATGAAGTGGAAAGCAATACAGGAAGACACTAGCATTGACCTCAGACCTGAAAACACACACACACACACACACACACACACACACACACACGCACACGCACACGCACACGCACACACACGCACATGCACACACACACGCACACACACGCACACGCACACACACGCACACGCACACACACACACACGCACACACACACCCACAAACAGAATAAGAGGTGAGGCAGTCACTACATGAAAAGTAAAAGCCTGACCCGTCCAGCAGGTCACTGGACGGTTATTCAGTTATTCAGGGTCTCGAGGAGGCGCTACCTGAGTGTCAGGCGGGGAGAAAAGAAGGAGACCAAGCAAGGTTCTGTTGTCAAGGTCTCGTTTATTGAGAGGAATGTACAGCATTTAAAACTCTGAGGCAGGAATTGAAGCAGGAGCTGAAGCTTAGGGCCGGGGAGTATTGGGAAGTGCCCAAGGATATAAGGTGAATCACTACACTGCAAGATATCCTCCTTAAACAAAAAGGCAACAGTCTTCCGGCGACATGTTCTTTAAAAAGGTCGAACCCTTCTCGGGAATCTGCTCAGGGACATCCGGTGTTTGCTCAGGCTGAAACATCCTGTGATTGCTCCCAGAATCTTCCGGGAAGAGGCTTTTGTCCAACAATCTCATAATCTTACAGCAGCCATCTTAGGGGTGAGCATCTGTGGCCATATAGCCCAGAGTCACGTAGCCACCTTGACCTGTACAGTCACAGTGGCCAGGCCCACAAAAGCCATGTTGTAATAATTCATTCACTGTAAGATTTACTCAGTAGTAAGCCAGGAAGTGAACTGGAAGTTAATATATGCAATAATTAGGAAAAACTACAAGGTCTTTGACCCCCAAAACACAGCAGGAAGATAAGAGTTCAAAAAGAAAAGTAAAACCAGACATTTTAACCACATGCAGTGATCAGGTGTAAGGTTGGAAGAGTTTTTGTTGTGTTTGTTTGATTGATTGATTCTTAACCAACTAGAGCAGTAAGTAAAGCCTCTCTGAGAAAGGCACGTTTGAGCTGAAACCTGGATAGTAAGAAGGACTAGGGCTGAAAACAATCAAGAAGAATATATTGTGGGTAAAAGAAATAAGAAGTGCTAAGACCTAACATCTAGAAAGATCTCAGGGTGTTCGTGCTACATGGAAATGGAGGTGCCTGAGAATATCTTGCACCAGGGAAGCATGGGTGACAGGCTCCAAAGAGTCACATCACCTCTCAAGTCAAACATGACACAAGATTAAATGATTTCAAGGTACAGTGTGCAGAGAGAAGAAAATTTTAAACAAAGATGTGACTTCAAAATCATCAGGGAGAAAAAAAGGAATATAATAATTTTACTGAGGTTTTACTTATGAGTTTTCTCATTTGGACTACCAGTTTGAAGTTACAGAATTTAACTGGATAGCATAGCATACCCATTCTACAAAGCGAATGATCTCCTACTGGTCGTGGGTGATTGATCAATCTTTATTAAACAATCTTGTATTGAAGGTTCATAATGTGGAGAGAGCAAGGCCCCCTGATGAGATAGACACTGATAAGTGAAGATGCTGACAGGGACTGACAGTAAATAACAGAAAATACAAAACAAGACCCTGCATCCTGAGGCCGAGGAAAAGTAGATGTAAGGACCCAAAAGTTGGAGGATGGCTTGAGTCATTATGGAATTGACTTGGTCAGTAAGGTTTCTACTCTCTAGCATGGGCAGTTGTCTACAAGAGCATCTTCATTAGCATCGCTCAGCCACCTTTCACAACACCCACATTAGGCTGCCTTGCCTTTTCATGCTCCTAATGCATATGCAACAATGTCAACAAAATTTTAAAATTTTTTAAAGAAGAAGAAAGAGAAACTCAAGTGACAGGATCATTATATTTGAATTAAAATATAACACATTACATTACACTTCGAAATCTGAAATCACTTCAGAGCATAGAAATGGCTCCGGAGCATACAAACATTAAGTGAAGTAGACGATGTTTTAAATGTTTTCATCTGTTAAATCCACTTATTCGCAGAACAGTAAGAAAAAACTCACAAGCAATTCTTACCAAAATGAGACCTCCGAAATTTAAGAACCAATATTAGTGCAGCTTGCTGTACATTTTAGTACAATATTCTTAGGGTAACTGAAATGTCTAATATATTTTGAGCCACATTCTGAAGACAAAAGAAAACTCCTAGTTCAAAACACAACAGAGCTAGCTGGTTTTTATTTTGAATGTCAGTTGCATCCAAGGAATCATAAAAAGGGAAATAGTCCAATTAGGTAAAACAGTTTGACTGAACATTACCCAGCTTACAAATTTGGCATCAGGAAATGTCTTTTCAAAAGGACTGAAAATTCATCTTACCTGACTTCTTACACTGAGAGTATCTCATCAGTTTCCTACAGTGTGGAGTTTTGCAACATGAAGATTCAAAGATTTTAATGATTTGGATGCAATTCTTGTCACTCCACTGTGACTGGTATAGTCAGGCTTGACAGAGACTGTCCCTTCAGATGCTCTCTCTGATCCTGCATTATGTTTTGACTTTCAAACTGAATGATCAGAGGCCCAGTGAAAGAAGTAAAGCCAAACATTGGCAGTATCTAAACATAAACTATTATATCTTGACCTTTGGCTCTATTAAAGAATAAATGCACTTAATTGTATAATAAAATAATCATATAATTATACAATTCGTAAGTGACAGATACAAAAAACTCAATATTAAGTAATTTGAAGATTTCTTTTTCTCTTTCAAGCATTTAACAGTAGTCGAGTATTAATTGCTAGTTGCCTTTAAACATTCAGGAGGTGGACATGGGAAGATTGCCAAACATTTGAGACAGATGTTAAACTTAGCAAGCTTCAGGAAAACTGGGGATACATAATGAACGGCTGTCTCAACAAACAAGAGAACATCATCTTACTCCATTCAGTTCATTGGTTGATGTTCTGAAATGTTTCTCCGGTAGGTATAGTTGCATTCTTCCTAGAAAATGGAGACAGACATTAGATCTATAAATGTTACATTTAGAGATCTCTGGAGAAAGACTAATTAAAATGGGTCACCCCTTACTAGAGAAGTATACCACTGGAGGCAAGCTTTGTTCAATTAAAGCCTCGTGCCACTTCCAATTCACTCTCTGCTTCTAACATTGCACCTGCTATGATGGACTCCTCCTGCTCTGGAACCATAAGGCCAAATAATCCATTCCTTACACAAATTGTCTTGGCCGTGGTATTTTTATCTCTGCAACAACAACAACAACAAAAAAGTAACTACTGAAGGTCATAAATGAGGGTATCTAAAAGTTCATAGTGTGACTTCATACCCTAAAAAGCAATTTTTACCCTCCTTCTGCCTCCTCTCCCATGAGCACTATGGAGGGAAGATGTGTTAGAGACATTCCACTTAGAGCTCTGTATTCCAGGGACTCCATGTAATGCCTGGTTGTGGGTCTCTGCATCTCTTCCCATCTGCTGTAGGAGGAGGCTTCTCTGATGATGGATTGATAAGGCATCATTCTACGAGCATAGTAGAATATCAATAAGAAAATCATTTTATTGTTATAATGTTTTTAGACCAGAGTGATTGATTTTACTCTAGGTCTTCGGACCTTCTACTCTATCACTCATAGTCACTCAAGCAGTGCTGGGAACGGGTAGCATCTCATGGAGTGAGCCTTAAGACAAATCAGAAGTTGGTTGGCTCCTCCTAAAAGTTCTATGTCACCATTGCCCTAGTACAGTGATCTTAACCTTCTTAATACTGCCATCCTTTGATACAATTCTTCCTCTTTTGGTGACCCCAACCATAAAATTATTTTTATTGCTACTTCATAACTATAAGTTTGTTACTGTTATAAATTGTAATGTAAATAAATGTCTGATATGCACAATATCTGATATGCAACCTCTGTGAAAGGGACATTTGTTCCCCAAAGGAGACACCACCCACAGATTGAGAACCGCTGCATATTGCAGGCAGGTAGGTCAAAGTTTTGTGACTGGGTTAGTGTTTATGTTTCTCTTTTGGTAGCCTGCACAGTGCCCTACCACACTAAAGATACTAGAACATAGGGGTGAAGGTTCTATGTAAGCACCAGATCAGTATTTTCGTGTTCAATGAGTTGTGTGTGTTGTACTTGGCAACAGGGCACTGCTGTCAGTTTGCTGAGAGCAATCTAGTCTTAGCAACAGCCTAGGTTGTTTAGGGATTTCTATGGGACCCCCTTAGCCAACAACTCAATTGAATACAACCCAATCCTAGCATGAATGACTACATTTGGTGACAGGAGATAGTTCTGTTTCCATATCATCCATTATTAGGAGACGTCATTAGTATCTCTTTCATGTATTTTGAAGTTTCAAGACCCTCTGAATCAACCAGGTGAGGCTCATATGAGCCCACAAAGATTGAATCAGCCAACACTGGGCCTACTCAGGTCTTACCAGGTTCTCTGCACACATATATTAGCTTTCAGCTTAATTTTTTTTCAATGTTTCCATGTCTTTACTGAAATCCTTTCTCAAGTCCTCGACCATCTTTATCATTTCTATCAACTTTATATTTTTGCTTGATTGGATATCACTCTAGCATTGTAATTATATGCCATCTCTTAATTTAACTATCAGCTTAATATTTTAAGGAGCTCCTGAATGTGTGAACAAATGGTTCTCTGATTCCTATACCTGCTCTTGAGGCTCTTTTCCTCCTGTCGTGTTGCCTTGTTCAGCCTAGATATGATGTTTTTTTATCTTATTATATTTTATTTTGTCATGTTTGATTAATATTTCATGAAAGCCAATTCTTTCCTAATGAGAGACAGAAATAAAGTGGATCTAGAGGGAAATGAGGAGGAACTGGGAGGAGTGGATGGAGGAAAAACTATAAGCAGGAAGTATTATAAGAGAAAATAATCTATTTTCAATAAAGGGATAAAATAAATATTTTTAAAGAGCAACTTTTATTCCAAACTACTAATTGTAGAAAATGAAAACTAACAAACATCAAAAAGAGGTTCATTAAACTGAAGGACCCAGGTGAGGATGCCTTGATCCCACTTGGGAGGGAGAAGAAAGCAGTCATGGGAGGCAGAGAGAGGGAGGGACTTCGATGGGAGAGGGAATAGGAAGGGAATTGGGTAATCTGATCAAGTATTGGGGTTGGGGACAGGACTGAAGCCCTGAGGCCCAGCAGAAAGAATGGAGACAGGCAACCTTGGGAAGTAAGAGGTAGAGGGACCTTCTAGAAAGTACCAGAAACTTGGGAGATAATAGACTCTCAGGACTCAAAGACCAGACCTTGGATAAAGTGCTATACAGTGCAGAGGAGGAATTGTAGAGTCCATCTTCAGTGGAGTGACAGGACATCAAGTGGGGGGAATGGATTGCCACCCATAGTCAGAATTGTTCCCATGTGAAAGAACTGCAGGGACAAAAATGAAGAAGAGCCTGAGGGAAAGGAGGCCCAATGACAGCCCAGATTAGGATCCAGTTCAAGGGGAGGGTCCCAGGATTCTGAGACTGTTACTGATTCTCTCGTGTGCTCACAAACAGGAGCCTAGCATGGCTGCCCTCTGAGAGACCTAAGAAGTAGCTGAAAGAGTCAAATGCAGATCCTGGCACCCAAACAATGGGCAGAAGCTGGTGATATCGGTGGTTGACTTGGGAAAAGCTGGAAGAAGCTGAGGAGGAGGGCTACCCCATAGGAAAACCAACAGTCTCAACTAACCTGGATCCCTGAGATCTCTCAAATACTCAGCCCCCAACCAGGCAGTATACACCAGCTGAAATGGGTTCCCCAAGGCATATGCAGCAGAGGACTGCCTGTTCTGGCCTCAATGAAAGACCTAACCCTTGAGAGACTTGAGGCCCCAGGGAGTAGGGAGGCCTGGAGGCTGGGGAGGTTAGATGTTGGGGACAATCTCTTGGAGGCAGGAATGGAGAGGAGGTATGGGATGGGAAGCAGTCTGGGAGCAGGAAGGGCAGATTGCAGTGGCGGGCAAGATGAAGTCTAGATGGTATAAAAGGATTAAAGAATAAAATAAAAGAGGTTCATTGATAAATTTGTTGACACAACATGGTAACGGAAAAAATGTATTGATTTATAGACTCAGGGATATCCTAGTTCAACCCACAGGTCACCATAGCTAATACATTTCCTTAAAATTAAAAGATTAAAAAACAGCCTCAGACTGCTACCTAGCATACACATGGTCTTGGATTTGATTACTTCTCTAAAAGAAACATGTTCATGAGTTTAAAATAATGGGTAGTTGAGAGTATATCTGAAAACCTGCCTTCTGTAACTACTATATATTAAATGCTTAGGAACTTAATTAAAATCTCTCATTGTGCCCTTTTAGATTGAATAATCAAGTTAAAGGCAGTCTTATCAGATTATAATATCATAGTCTGAGGAAGCTGAATGGGAAACTGGACCACCAGTCAATCCAATGGTGTCATTCACTCTCCAAATATTTCTCTCATTAGATGAAGTAAAGAGGAATAAATGTTGATTCCCAAAATAAGAAGGTAATAATATTTTCCTCTCTAGGGCATCATATTTATTGCCAAGGTCCCACAAATTAATCTAACTTGGTCAAATTCAAAGTTCAGTGACTTGCATTGGCCCTTAGCAGACTCAAGGATTATCACAGACATCACATGCCTTGAGCTGAGGCAGAACTGGCAAGACTGACCACATGACAGCTAAAAGTGCATTTTTTTTTATATTATTCTGCCCTCGCCTAGCAAATGTAAGGACTATAGACCTGAATCACCATATTTAGCAATTTCCTCTCTTTTTACATTTTATTGGATATTTTATATATTTACATTTCAAACGTGATCCCCTTTCTCCCCTCTCCCATCCCCCCTCCTCCCTGCTTCTATGAGGATGCTCCCAGTCACATCCACCTACTTCCACCTCACTGCCTGGCATTCCCCTACACTGGGGAAATGAGCCTTCACAGGACCAAGGGCTTCTCATCCTGTTGATGCCAGACAATGCCATCCTTTGCTACATATGCAGCTGTAGCCACGGGTCCCTCCATGTGTGCTCTTTGGCTGGTGGTTTAGTCCCTCAGAGTTCTGGGGGGATGAGAGGGTCTGATTGGTTTGTATTGTTGTTCTTGCTATGGGGTTTCAAATCCCTTCAGCTCCTTCAGTCCTTTCTCTAACTCTTCCACTGGGGTCCCCATGCTCAATCCGATGGTTAGCTGTAAGTTAAAATTTAAAAGGTCTTTTGAAAATGTAGGAAAAGCTACCTCTCCTTTTTGTCTGTCTGCTTCACGGAAGTAAGGATGTACTGCTGTTTACTTTAGGCAGTTGCTTTGGCTTTTCTACATAATGACATGGGTGGGCCATAGAACAGAAGAGTGGAGGAGCATGGAACCCCAATAAACATGGCATTTCACAGACAAAAGAGCCAAAGAAAACCTGGCAATTAGAATCTTCATAGGCCTGGTCATCTGCGCAAATCTTTGCAAAAATGTTTAACCTAGACCAAGTTGTTTTTTAAAAATATGTCGTCTGTGTGCCAAATTTGAGCATTTTTCTAGTAGCTATCTTTAAAAAATAAACTAATGGAATATTTTAATCCTTTATTTTAATTTAATATTTTGAAAATATTTCAAGGTATCAATATAGACAATATATCTAACATTAATTTTATCTCAATGTTATAAATACAATGTATATTTTGTACAAACAACATATCTTAGGTCAAATTAGTCACATTTGGTTAGGGGCCAGATGAAATAATAACAGGCTGGATCCTACAGTTCATTATTAATGAAGATACATTGGAACAAGAAATAGACAGAACTTTATATACACTGTATATAATTTTATATACAGTATATTTAAAATCCCTATCATGTGTTTTCCAAATCAGGTTTGCATCTGTTTAAATCTCTAGTAGCAACCTATGTGACCTAACTGTTTTATCTAATAATTAAGTGGTAAGTTACAAAAGGAATTCAGAAATGCAAGGTCAAAACCCACACTGATCTTTCAAAGGCAGTCTGCAATATTTTACACTTGTTAATTATGACTACACGAAGACATTAAATATTTACTGAGCTTATGGCAAATTGATGCTAACAAAACATTAACGATGTTATAATCTCTATTTCTGTTAGTAAAGATGGACAATGTTTTATTAACTCATGTAGATTATTATACCTATAGAAAAATGTAAATAAATAGATGGACAGAGACATTGATAGACAGTCAGACAAACAAACAAATAGATAACAAAGAGATTACGATGAGTTATCTAAATCTCCTCTTTGTGGTAATAATGTTTATTTACTGAAATTACAATTACTTCTAAACCATTCAGTTAAGAGTAGCATCTTTTGTATCATAACAGAAGTATAAAATAAAGAAATCTGGAAGCCCAAGAAGAAGGAAGACCAAAATGTGGATGCTTCATTCCTCCTTAAAAGGCAGAACAAAATACTCATGGGAGAAAATACAGGGACAAAAAGTGGAGCAAAGACTGAAAGAAGGGTCATCCAGAGACTGCCCCACCTGGGGATCCATCCCATATGCAGTCACCAAACCCAGTCACTGTTGCTGATGCCAAGAAGTGCTTGCTGACAGGAGCCAGATATGGGTGTCTCCTTAGAGGTTCTGCCAGAGTCCTACTGATACTGATAAGAATGGTTGCACCTAACCACTGGACTGAACAAGGGGACCCCAATGGAGGAGTTAGAGAAAAGACGGAAGGAGCCAAAGGGGTTTGCAACCCTATAGGAAGAACAACAATATCAACCAACCAGAACCTACCAGAGCTCCCAGGGACTAAACCACCAACCAATGAGTACATATGAAGGGACCCGTGATCCCAGTCACATATGTAGCAGAGGACGGCATTGTCCAGCATCAATAGGAGGAAAAGCCCTTGATCCTATGAAGACTTGTTTCCCCAGTGGAGGGTAATGCCAGGGTGTTGAGGTTGGAGTAGGTGAATGTGAGTGGAAGCATCCTTATAGAAGCAAGTGGGGAGGACCATGCAAGAGAGGAGAAAGGGGATAACATTTGAAATGTAAATACATAAAATATCAAAAAAAATTAAAAATCTGGGGTGAATAAGTGGAAAGTTAAAATTTAATACTTACTAAATTTCTTGAAAATTATCTAAGACTGAATTTTTTTCTAATAGTTTCTAATTGTATTTTAATTTTATTCTAATGATTTTAACATTGAAAAGAAATCCATTGTTTTTACTTTTGATGGTGTTTTAAAGATAACCATTAAAAGTTCATGATCACATGCTGTTCAGTACATTATGGTACATCCTTCTTCCCCAGTCAGTGCATCCAAGGTACTGCCTCAAGGTCTCATTATAAGACAGTCTTCATTACACTTTTCTCATACTCAAGGACTTCATCTCCACCAGCAGATTACCTTTAAACACTTTGCATCTTAAATCTTCCATCAGTTGCCCATTTCTAATAATGTCTCCTGTCTTGCCCTCTCATCAGCCACTCCTCTTTCTACTGCTGCACAGTCTGTACCTAATAAATTATTTATGTGCAGAGTCTCTGAGAAATGATGGAGAGAGGCATGCCAAAGTGCTCTGTGAAATTTCATTCTGTCCTCTCTCAGGCTGGCATGAGTGACCATGAATCAGCAGGGACAGACATTTACCTAAACTTGGTCAGAGAACAGTCATAAATGTGACTGATGAAATTCTGGATTCAAAAACACAGGTGAGAGCACACTGATTAGATCTTATGGATTCTAAGACCAAAGTGAAAAATCTGACCAGCAGATACTTTAAGAACTCTTGCTCATAATTACATAAACTGCTAATCATGAAGTCCCGCAGAGTTGCCCAACCTTAAGTACTTTCAGTAGTTTTTGAAAGTCTGTTTTGTTAAACTCACAGATAACATTTCAAATTAAATGCCCTG
Source organism: Rattus rattus (assembly GCF_011064425.1). NCBI lineage: Eukaryota > Metazoa > Chordata > Mammalia > Rodentia > Muridae > Rattus > Rattus rattus. The sequence continues at coordinate 144,692,764 of NC_046156.1, read as the reverse complement.
TTCTAGCATATTAATTAGCCTTAAGACCAAAAAAAAAGTTTTAATAATAAAAAAAAATTTCTGGTATGCAGATTAACCAAATTCACAGCTAATTGTTATCTCCTATTATTTTAACATGAAGACCTGGGAGTTATTACTATATAGTCAAAAATAATACAGACAACTTGCATTGGGAAGCCAGTATCTACTCAAAGGTTTAATATTAATTGGATCAAAAATGAAAACAAATTGGAAAATTTATCTGGTTCCCCTATGAGACCCACGAAAGGGGGATTGTATCTGAGCCCTCCCCTGCTAGACTCAAAGTGTTCCCAACAACAGATAACCATAACTGTCTACCAATTCTCTCAGTCATTCAGGAATGCTTTGAGAACAGTCTGGATCAGGGGTTCTCAATCTGTGAGTCATGACCCCTTCGGAGAATCGAACAATGTTGTCACCAAGGTCGTATATCAGATATCCTGCATGTCAGATTTTCACATTAAAATTCATAACAGTAACAAAATTACAATTATGAAGTAGCAATGAAAATAGTTTTAAGGTTGGGGGTCACCACAGCATTAGGTACTATATTAAAGGGGAATGGTATTGGGAAGCTTGAAAACCACTGGTTCTCTACAGGTTCCAGAGTATAGTATTAGGTCCTGGGAGGTCTGTAATATTTTCCATGGTCCAGTGGGTTACGGTTTTCTAAAAGGAAAATGATCTACATTTTAAAAAGCAGTATTTGAGACTACCATTGTTAAATAAGCAGATAAGAACCTTCACAGGAAATGCTAACACAATGCATGCTCAAAACATTTTAAACACTACCATGTAGCTTTGGGATGCCAGGGTTGTTCTAGGCAACTGTCAGCATCTAGATCCTATGCAGTTTTCTGCAGTTTAAAGGACATTGAATCTTTTTTTTTCAAAATACTGAAATTTTCTTATTGTTTATTGGGGTTAATTATATAAGAAAGTTATTTAAGTTTTATTTTGTTTCAGTAATACTCTTTTCCCATAAAAGTTTCTATAGAAAACAGTTGTTTTTTACAAAAAGAAAAAGAATTTATGACAATGAGGCCTTTGAAAAAAGTTTCAAAGGAAGCAAATGTCTACTATAAAGTATTTACATTAGAGTTTTACAAGCCTTGGTATATGCTGGTTTAAAAATATGTCAAGCATAGTGTAAAGATTTTTTTTCCAGTATTTCCCTTCCCTTAGTACAGATTAATAGTCAACTCCACCAAGATTATAAAATATTTATGAAAGTCAAATTGATGTATTGCTCAAAATAACATAATAAATATCCTGCCTCATTCCCATATATATGAACATTTACTCAACAGAAATAGAAATTCTCTGGTGTAGACTCAGTCCTACAATAATTACACATATGTTGTCATATGTCTGCTTTCATCGACTCTTCGAGAGATGATGAGAGAGTAAAAGAGCGTCACATAAGAAAAGTGAGCATTGATACATAAGACATTTATGCAGAGGTCATAGTCAAAGCTGACTCCATAACAGGCTGCAACTTAGTAATTCCCAAGAGTAGACCTAACTTGCTATTTCCCAGAAATGAGAACCCAGATCCAGGAGCCTGTGGTCATACATCCACAACCATGGACAGGCAATGCGAGGATACATTATCTGGCCTAAAGAAACTGTAGGTAACTAGAATAAGTAACCACCCTGGAAAGTTTCTAGAGCCCTAACCAATTATAGAGTCAGTCAGACCCCTAGAAATAGAGCTAACCAATCAAGGTTAAAGGGCACACAGCCCTCCTGGAATTCCCCTAACTGGCAATAAAATCTGGGCATGTGAGTACACTGGATGTCTCCATTCCTGAATGGGAACACCCCTGCATGAAAGAAATTCTACTGAATAAATGTTCTTTGCTTTTGCATATTATTTGAGTTTGAGATATCAGTCTCGGCGATTCTAAAATCCTTACACTTTCTTGTTAGAATTTCCCTCTACAAGCTTTAGCATTCTAGACTATGAGCTTCTGTCAGACTTTTTCTGAAATATTTTTGGGAATCATGGAGTCTTCTGAAATTACTCTGGTTTAGATCTCTCTGTGTCTCTGTCTCGCTGTATCTCTGTCTCTGTCTGTCTCTCTGTTTCTCTGTCTCTCTCTGTCTCTCTGTCTGTGTCTCTCTGTATCTCTGTCTCTGTCTGTCTCTCTGTGTCTCTGTCTCTGTCTGTCTCTCTCTCTGTATCTCTGTCTCTGTCTCTGTCTCTCTCTCTTCCCCTCCCCCGCTCTGTGTGTGTGTGTGTTTGTCTATCTTTCTTATTTATCTCTCTCTCTGACACACACATGAAGTAGGTTTTTAAATTAAACATCTAATCACCTGTTATATACTTTCCTTGCCCATCTGCGATGAAATACAAACGAGCAGCTCACATGAGAGAGGCCTAGGGGATGTTGTGTTTGCCAGTTTACTTAGATGGTTCACCTGCTTGGGTGAACCATTCTCTTTGTTGTTCTCAGACCCCTCACCTCTAAGACAACTCTAAGTATCCCATTCTCTGAGCTGTTACATTGAGCTGGGAGCTCAGGTCCTGTCATCAAGTTCAAAGAGAAATAAAGCGTTTTGTTTGCTGGCCTCTAAAGTTCCTGCTTAATGTTTGAACGTATGTCCCATACCACTCACTGCAGATTGTTTTGAAAAGAGGGCTTTATAGGTTTTTACAATGAGAAGTAATTAACTTGCACGCTGTGCCATCACACAGTAGCCTTTGAGAGACCTGTGTAGTGGGAAGAAACTAAGGTAAGTTCCTCATCAGAGCTCCATAATAGAAGAAAAGGTCACCTTTGACTAACGTCTCCTCTTAACTGTCAAAGGTGAACAGATTTTCACAGGGTACAGCCCTGTGCTCTAACAGCCCCCTGATGGATGCTTCTGATGGAAGGCGGGGAGGGAGCATTAAAGCAATGAAATGTTTAAGTGAAGCTTTCTTTCCGAAAGAAGCTGTCTCCTATTGTAGTCACTTCCAGATGCAACATGGTGCACTCTCAAAAGAGGGCCCTTACAGAAAGCTAAAACTACAAATGAAGAATAAAAATAGAATGCTTTTAGATTTCTGTTGAAGGTTCTGTAAACATTTAGAGACCAGAAGACAGATTATGTAGGGAGGATGCTCCCAGAGACTAAGTAAACGTTGGCGAACGTACCTCCCAACGGCAAGGAGCAACCGCACAGGAATGCAGCTTTAGCATACGGATTTTCTGCAAAATTTCAAATTCAGGGAATTTGAAAGTTTAGTAATGTGTAAACCATTGTAAAAATGTAAAGAAGCATGTAAACCAAAGTGGTATCTGAGTGAAGCTATTATAACCACTCGCTGTGGAGGGTAGAAAATGCCAAATAGAATATTAGCATTCCTGAGACAAATTATTCTTTGATATTTTTACTCTGATCTAAATAAGTCAACTAATTGTTTCCCTATCATATGTAAAAATCTAAATAAATAAAGAACAGGATGAATAAAAAGATTAATTATGAAACAAGTATAAAGCATTAGAACTCAGATACTAACTAAATCATAGATGTTAATGTTTGATTCCTCTCTTTAAGAAGAAATGCATGCATGAAAAAAGAGACCAATACAAGGAGAAAATGCATTGCTTCCAAGTTTGTGTTTTTCAGCTCTTGTTTAGAAAGTCACCCCTTACAAACTGCCATCAATAGACAATATAGTCAGAATCACATTTTCAAAGCAGCAACATATCCCTCTTAGCAAGAAATAGTAGGACACAGAATTATAATAGTGTACCAATTTTAGTCCTTCATGTGGATATTCTGATAAATATCAGACTCGTCCAACTTTTCCCAGTACAAAGAGTAAGTAAATGTGGAATGCTCAGTCCTAGACAGGACATCTCTACTACCCTCCCCCAGCCTAAGTCTCAAGGAACATCACAGAAGAGGGCACAGAAATATTATAAGCTCGAGAAGTCTAGGAGGACTGCTGTGAAACAGGTGTCTTCTGGAAACCACAGGACCACTGCACTCAGGAGATCACAGCATCTGAGGTCACATGCACAAGATCAAGCCAGACAGCATTCCAGCAGGAAGAGAGGCATTCAGGAGCCCCCATTTCTAGCTGAGGAGCTATTAGCAATTAGTGTTTTCTGAGAGAAGGGTAGTCAATTGTTTACTAATACTTCTTATGTCCATTACAGGCTGCCCTTGCCCTAGTGGATTGTCCTATACCCTTGCATATACATTTTATATATGTATAAAGTTACAAAAGAATAAATTATCTAAATTATTACTGTATTCCCTTAGCCATGTCATTTTCCACTTTTTTCTCATGATGTGATGCTGTCTCATTCCATTAGCATTAGGTTCAGCCTTGTGTCTGACATTAAAATATATGTAGTTCTCACATATATTTTCCAAACATTTTCATAAACATTTTCCAAAACATGTTTTCACTGGACATTTCCAGTGACCAAGGTAAAAGCACCTTGTGCACCCAAAAGGCAATGTACCATCAAACTCAAACCCAACCCTGGCTTAATTCAAACCCTGCTTTCACGCTGATCTAGACCAATGCAGAGCCACCTCAGCAGAATTACAGGCTTAGTAATAAGGAAAAAAACAAATTTGTCATCAAAATCCTCTGATTCCTTCTTTTGTTTGCTATGCAACATTATTTAAGTAATAGTTGCCAATGTGTGTTAAGAAAGTGAACCTCAAAGTCCAAGAGAATTAGATGTAAATAAACAGTATGCAACCTGCCTGTATAAAATGGAGCTTCAGGGCCTGCCTAATTCTGAGATTTCCTCATTTACAAATGAGAAATTATAAAATTATAAAAGATTGCTTTAGTCTTGCTATAGGAATTAAAATCATAGATGTGTAAGACAAGTTGGACATGCTTGAGCTATGAGTATGCTAGCTACTCTGAGTGGTCTGTCATCGTTGTAATGTAGACTCTTTTCTGGATTTTCCAGACAAGAGTAGCATGTATCCTGACGTAGTCCTTATACGTATGTAGAAAGGTGTCACATAGAGTAGATCAGGTACTTCTTTCCTTACCATTCTTTCCCAATGAGCACATTCAAAACTAAGACTCATAATTTTTACTTCAGCAGTATTTCATAGTCCAATGAAAGCAATCAAATATAAAGGATTTTTCTTGTCTTTTTTTAACAAAAAATATTTACTCGAAGCAACTCTTTGAGTCCACTAGAAAGTAAAGTCATAATTGAATTGCTTTAGTAACAAAACACACATTTCCAGTTCTCTGGTTCTGAAAGCCACTTAATAATATGGCATAGTAGTCTGTGTGCTCTACACACAAGCAAAAAGAGAGAGGCGGGGGGGGCAGAGAGAGAGAGAGAGAGAGAGAGAGAGACAGAGAGACAGAGAGAGACAGAGACAGAGAGACAGAGACAGAGAGACAGAGACAGAGAAAGACGCACGCACACACACACACACACACACACACACACACACACACACCACAGACTCCAGTGGAATTCTTATTTAAATCTGGAAATCTACTGTCAGTCTGTTTGGGAGGCTATAATATAAGACCATTGACTTAAACAGCCTCTCAGATCTGAAGGCTGGAAGTCTGAGACAGGAAGCTGTCATGGTCAGATAAAGGACATCTTAGATTTTAAGTTTTCTTCTTTTATTTTAGCAGGGAATACAGGGAGGGTAATCTATTCTATTCTATTCTGTTCTATTCTATTCTATTCTATTCTATTCTTCTTAGGGTACTAGTGCGTCCTTGAGATTTCTAATATTACATCATAACTACACTCCAATAGCTTAGTGTCATCAAATTTGGAATTAAGATTCCAACATATGACTGAGGGACACAGACATTCAGTCCATGTCATCTATCTACATCGTGGCACTACCATGGGTGCCAAGTCCTCCACATTTCACTGTGTTGCACTTCCTGGGTCATGACCTTGGCAGTACTGCTGATAACACGAATGCTTAGCTACCAGCTGCTCTCCTGTAAAGCTCATCTGTCACATCTGCCAGCAGAAAGCCAATGCAGTACTCTCTGTAGTAAAACCACATGGGAGCATCAGTGGAAACAATTCTCTGATTCTATACTAACAGCCTTTTTCTGGTAGCCAAAAATGAGTCTGTCATCTATCACAGAAGGAAGAGGCTGGTCTAGGACAAAGCGAGGTGGATGCTACTCTGAAGCTTTCTTTTTTATTAGGTTAAGCTTGATTGATATTCCTCTTTTCCTGGTAACTCATTTTCCATGTAACTCTTCAGTCTATTTTTCATAAATTGCCTTTTAGTACACCTAAATATGAAATAAATGTGTGAACTCAATATGAAACAGATGTGTGAACTCAAGACCAGGCCTGACCTCCCTGCATAAGTAAACTGTTACTTATAATGTACAAAACAAAAACAAACAAAAAAATCTCATAAATGGTTAGAAAATTTTGAATTAGAATAAATTATCAATATTCAGATACTTGGTATTATTTTACTATTCAATCTTTTTGTTATCTCATGAGTAGTTAAATTTAATAGGTCCATGTATGTGGATGTAACACACACACACACACACACACACACACACACACACACCTGCTATTCTACAGTATTTTCTAGTTTCTCAGAAGCAACTCCATCTTACTTCCTCTAGCTCAAGACAACAACTTTAAAGTCATTGACCTTCTGTTTCTCATTTCACAACCATAGCAGCAGCACATGCACCAGACATGCTTTAAAACATGTAAGAAGTCCAGCTACTTCTCACCTCTTCTACTACTTTGGTGCAAATCCAAGCCTAAATCAGCTCTTCCCTGCACATAGTGTGTGTGTGCACATGTGAGTGTGTGTGTGTGTGTGTGTGTGTTTTACATGCATATACATGTGTGTCTATGCATGCCCACACATTGTTCAGATGCAGAGGCCATTTCATATCTTTCTCCATAATGCTAACATTGTGGCAGGAACTCTCTCTTAATGGGAAACTCACCCTTTCACCTAGGCTGACTAGACAGCAATCATTGTAGATTGGCCTGCCTCTGCATCACCATTCTGGTTTTACAGGAACATACTTCTGACATAGGTACTGGGGATGTAAATTCAGATCCTCACGCTTTCACAAGAAACACTCTTCCCCACCTCTCCATCTCCTCACCCAAGCAGTTCTAAGCCTCCTAAGTAGTTTCTCTTCTCTGTACTGCCATTCCCTGATCTTTTCTCCATACAGAGGCCTGCTTATCTTCAAAATATGAATTATAAAATGTTCCTACTTTGTCTTTGTCTTTTACTGCCTCTCTATTTACCCACAATGAAGGATCGAGTTCTTCCAACATCCCGTAATACTGTGCATTGCTTGGTAGTCTGTAACATTTTTCTTTATTATGTCCCAGATTGCTGGTCTCCCTATTATTTCTTACTACCTAGATCTGCTCCTGTCCAAGGATTCCTGTCCAGGCTTTCCTGTTCATTGCTTTCCTGGAAACATTGTCTTAGCTGGTATCCTTTCCCACTGTCCTGCTTACTTTTGCATCTCTTTGACCACAGTAACTGATAGAAACCTCCAAGGAATGCCAACATGGTGATAGACTAAGACGCAGAAGAGTGACAGGAGACTTACTCTACCTCTTACGCCCAACCCTTAAAAGTTCAGCAGCCTCCAAATAGCACCTACAGCTAGGGCTCAGGCATTCAAGACATGAGCCTGAAAGGACCTTTCAGATCCCACCTGTAACAGCCACCATAAATACATCAGGCTCTTCATAGACACGGGTTCCAATTTCATAACATCAACTATGGTAGATTTAAATATTTTGAAGAAAATTGCATCTATACTAAACATTCACAAATGTTTTTAGCATTGTTGTTATTACCTAAATAATGGAGTACAATATCTACTTGCATAGCAATAGCATTGTCTTAGGCACTGCCATAGTTAGCACTACTATTGCTAGGATAAAATCCATAACTAAAAGCAATTGGGGGAGGAAACAGTTTGTTGTGCTTATAGCTCCATATCACGGTTCATCACTGAAGAAAGTCCAGGAAAAGACTCAATCAAGAGAGAAACCTTATTCAGAAGCTTATTCAAAGGCTATGGAGAAGTGTAGCTTAATGGCTTATTCCCTTCCAGATTGTTCAACAGGCTTTCTTAAAGATTTTAGGACTACAGCCCCAGGGAGTGTCCCCATGTACAATGGGCTGGACCCTCCTCATCAAGCACTAATTAAGAGAATGCTCTACATGATTGTTTACCTACAGTTCAATCCTATAGAGGCCATATTCTCAATTGTGGCTCCTTCCTCTCAGATATCTTTAGCTATGTCAAGTTGAAAAAAAAACTATAGAAATTATTTTTAAAATAGAAGAAAGCTTTTATATGTTACATACAAATGATACATTGTTTTATATAAGATATTTGCTCATTCCTGCATGTCAGTGTTTGTGAGAGTCACAGCATGAATCCAGGATGTCAGGGTTTCTATTCCTGCACAAACATCATGACCAAGAAGCAAGTTGGGGAGGAAAGGGTTTATTCAGCTTACTTCCATGCTGTTCATCACCAAAGGAAGTCAGGACTGGAACTCAAGCAGGTCAGGAAGCAGGAGCTGATGCAGAGGCCATGGAGGGATGTTACTTACTGGCTTGAATCCCCTGGCTTGCTCAGCTTGCTCTCTTATAGAACCCAAGAGTACCAGCCAAGGGACAGCCCCACCCATAGTGGACTGGGTCCTCCCTCCTTGACCACTAGTTAAGAAAATGCCTTACAGCTGGATCTCATGGAGGCATTTCCTACACTGAGACTCCTTTCTCTGTGATAACTCCAACTTGTGCCAAAGTGACACAAAAAGCCAGTCAGTACATCTACCAATACTCCAATGTTGACAAAATGGTTGGATCTTCTCAGATCTCACTTTCTCAGAACTCCTAGTTAACTTCATCAAACAACCCAATTCCTCATCGCCCTCACCTTGATCCACTTCTTCAAGCAGTTTTTTCAGAGCCCCTTTCACCACTCAACAGAGTAATAATTATTCATGCCCCTTTCTTCCCTTTTGACAACCTCACCTTCCCTTCCCATTGTCATTAGAGTGTAATTTCAGACAACATGTTTTCTTCATTGGCCTATGGCAGGCACAGAGATGCATACATGTTTGAGAAAACAAAATGGTTCACTATTTTACAAATTAATTTTATTTAAATAAAGTAATGCTTGCTGTAGTTGCAAAGGCACAGAGTCTTTAAACAAAACATGTTTTCTTCTTCAGCTCTGGGGCTCTTTTTAAGTATTGTATATACATATCATTATTTCATGTTCACCCACATTGTAATTATTTTATCCATTCAATGTTTTACAGACACAGGCTCCACATTTGTTGTTGACATTCAACCTATCTCTTGATTTGCAAGTGGAAATTAGTCTAGATTGTTAGAAACGAACATAATTTTATTGACAGGAAACATTCAAAACAGCTAATATAAAAATACACAGATGGTGTAAAAGTAGAAAATACTTTTGAATGACTAAAATGAATGCTGCGTTTCTGCTCCATAAACATGCTTAATTTACATCCCTCTTACACGGCTCAACTTGCTTCAGGCTCACACAAATACTTCCAACGTACCACAACATGTTAAAAGGCAAAAGGCTTCTCTCCCTACTTCCCAAACTTTTCACCCATAAGAATAAAAATGGGGGGTTATGTATTTAGCTCAGTGGTAGAACACTTGCCTAGCAAGCACAAGGCCCTGGGTTCGGTCCCCAGCTCCGGGAAAAAAAGAAAAAAAAATGGCATCAATATCCACTCAATTATTTGGACTTTTTCCATCGAATATATACTGGGGACTAGGTCCTGTCAGTTTTGCTTTAGAATTATTTTTTAAGGCAGTTCGATTCACCCATGCCATCATCACAGTCAGCCATCATAGTTACCTCACTACCTGAGAGCATGCCTAATGCAGATGCTCTTTAAGTCTTATCTTTCTCAAATCCTCCTACACAGTGTCCATAGGTTCGGGTCTTTCTATTGCTGGAGACTCCTTCAGAAATTGACTTCTACTTTTACAGTCAAATAAAAACAAATCTTTGGTCTCATGATTCATAATAACTAAAAAATAGAACCACCAAGGATGACCATCAACAGATGAATAGTTAACAAAAAACATGATACATATACATGGTGGAATTTTATTCTGCTGTATAGAAAAGTTGAATTATGAATTATGACATCTGCAAGGGAAATGAATAACATCTGACATGTTGTTAAGAGGAATAAGTCACACAAAGACTAACACATATCTTCTCTGACATGCAGATTCAAGGGGTGTGTGTGTGTGTGTGTGTGTGTGTGTGTGTGTGTGTGTGTGTGTGTGTGTACATGTGGAGGAGTTTACAAAGGTAGAAACAAGACTGAGAAAGGGCAGAATATTTCCAAGGGTGGGGAAAAGAGAGATGGATATGGACAGTGCGACTTTTCCTAAAAAGATGTGAATAAATCTTGATTAATTCTAGACAATGAAATGGTTCCACTGAAGTCTAGCTTGGTGGACCATTAGCTTTATTTATGTTATTTACAAGAGCATGAGTGACTCAAAGACAGCCACACCATCAAAAGCCACTCCAACAGCTGATAAGTCACAAAACCTTTATGCCTAGAGCTCATTATACAACCCTCAGGCAGTCACACCAAAGCATTTTGTTCCCCCAAAACTGTTTACTGTTGATATGAATATCTGAAGTCTTAAGTTTCATGATCTTCTTGGGTCTATGAGTCCCTTTCCCTCTAAGAAGAACTGTTTCAAGTCAAAAGAAATACAGGACAATCCTTTGATGTGAAAAGCATATTAGTAAGGGGTAAGCAAGTAGCATGAGGGAACAGGTAGGAAGGGTGTAGAACATAATGACATATGTATGAAAATGTCACAATGGAACCCATTACTTTGTATGCTTATTTTTAAGCAAAATGTAAAGGAAAAACACAACTTGGCATACAAAAAATCATTAATATCTTCATTTTGCCTGACTCTTAAAATCCATAGAAAGGCAACCTTACTGAGTGAAGAGGCCAGTGTGAGAGCTTACGGAGGAAATCTGAGTTGGCTTTCCCCGAAGCAAGCCACGATTAAGATTTCAATGTAAATAAATGACATAGGCGTTGACTCAAGACATATTACACTGAGAAAGCCGCAGCTAGAGATTACAGGCACGGCATGGAGACCTGCAATCAATGGGAACTGTGAGTGCCTCAGGGACCCAGGGGGTCCCAGCAACACACACTGTGGTTTTATAAACACAATGAGTCTTTCACAGGAAAAGTAACCAGGGCAGGGAAAAATCTTGACACTACTTAGCTGAAGGATGGCTAAAGGAATGAAGAATGCTTCACCCAGATAAAAAGTAATATGGAATCAGAAATTCCATCTAAAAACACACTTAACCTTGCGTGATTGAAGGGAAAATGAAAAACAAATCACTTGGACAGAAAAGTGCTCTCGTTTACTCAGTTTCTATATTACAGTTGTTTTCCCTTCTGCTGCTGATATGAGGAGAGACGACATCTAGAATACTTATGACCTGTAAGCTACACAAAGGACATGTCTGCTAACTGATAAGTTTAAGCAAATTCAAAACAGAAATTAAAGTTCGAACATGATGGTTTCTATATTGAATGGGAGAAAAATCTCAGATGTATGTATTTTTTGTGTCATTCAATGTAAAATACTACAACTATGGTTATGACATTTTACTCTGTGTGATTAAAATCTAAACCTTGTTTTTCAGAATGTGTCATGATTTAATTAATTACAAAATATAACAAAGCATTTGTAACATAGGAGATAAATGGCTTTCCTCAAATTGTACTTTTTAATGGTTTTGGATGTGTGTGAGCGTCTATGGAATTAGTGTAAGTTCCTAGTCCTAAGGCTCTGTCCCACATCTGCCCACAGCTGCCAAGAGCTTATGCAGCTGGGATGCATTCAGGTTCTGAGGTACCCCTGCTATCCAATCCTCTTCCTGAGGAGGTTTGCACCACATGTGACTGAAAGCAACAGTGTCCCTGGCTGGCTTCTCAGCTCTAGCTGATGGGAGCTTTTATGCTTCGACACAGATAACTACCTACAATTCTGAAATCCTGGCCCGTGGAAGAGGACATGGACTAACTATAAGGCTCTTTGGGGAACATTTAATACAGAGAATGGGGATTTCAACTCAAAAGACAAGGTCAGAGATGGGGATAGATGGTAAAATATTATAGAATAGCAAGATCACTTTCAAAGGCTAGCAGTACAGGTCTTTTTGTCTCATTTAGGATATTTTTGGGTTTTGTTGTTTCTTTAAGAGAATGTCTTACACTACAGAACAGGCTGACCTGTAACTCACTAAGCAGCCCAGGCTGACTTCAAACTTGCACTGATTCTCTGCTTCAACCACCTCTCCCTCATACCAGATGTTCTGAAACAAAACTTTTTCTGGGGAGATATAATACACACGTCTACTCACCCCAAATGGGGAGCCCAGGACAAACCAAAGTATAGACACCATCAAAGTCCAATCTGGGGAACCATGAGTTTTATTGTGGTTACTTGCAGGAACGTGGATGAGTAGTTACTTATAGGAGCAGAAATGACTCAAAGGCTGCTACCCACAAGGTTCACCCCAGCGTGGCTGACACAGCTCACAAAGATGGAATCTGGACCACTCTCCACATCCTGTAGGCAGTTCAATAAGTTGGTGAGTATTCTTTCCAAGTGACTCTGATATAAATCTCTTCCAGGAAACTTGTCTGGAATCTTCATCCAGGCAGCCAGTCTGGTCTCAGTCTTTGAAACTAGGCTTATCTGAGTCTTTCCTGCAAGCTCAGCTTCAGTCCTCTGAGAGGGACTCTCAGCTTTTATTGTTTACTCTGGCAAGGAGGGCCCTAATGAGTGTGATCAGTTTCAGGAACTTCCTGAAGCTATTTTGACTTAATTATCTTCCTGCCTAATAAGCTTCCTTGCAGGCTGAACTATTTGCATCTCAGAGGAAATAATCACAAAATACCAGGTGGAGGTACTATAGCTGAGCTCCGCCACAGCCAGTGTACTAGTCTAGTTCTTTAGGCCCATATTTACCTGCCAATACAGAGAACCAAGAGTATCCCATTGACTGAACATTCTTTAGTTTTCTACTTTGTATATCTATGATCCTAAGGGAATAGGGTTATTTTCAGCCAAAATGTATGTAATAGATTGGAGGAGAGTATGTAGGTAAGGAAATCGGCTAAGAAATCTGGAGTAAATGACACCCACAGTGAGTCTAATGTAGCACTCAGCCTAATCCAGCTAGGAATGACTCATACCGAGGGATGTGAAATATTGCTCAGAAGGTCAACACTAGGATGCTTGGGCATGGAAACCATCCTCACTTCATTTACTGTCAAAGTGGTGACGTTAGATATGTTTCCAATACACTATAACGGAAATGAGCTATGTGATGTCTAATCTTAAGACACAGTGATGAGGAGGGGGGGAAGAATGAAGGAAATGAAGGAATCTAAACCTCAGGACCAAAGTCAATCCTGGTGAGTCAACCATATGTCAATCATATGTCAATCATATGTCTGATATAAAGAATTAACACTCCTGTGTGTAACTAACAAGTCAGTAACTGAAAACAGTTTGTACTGAATTTATCTGTCTTCCATACTAAGGACTTTTAGTAACTGCTAGTTATAGAAATGAACAATACACCTAAAAGCCCTGTCACCCTCTTCCGCATGAAGACACCCTGCTGCTCATTTCAAGTTAGAATGAGATAAGAGTTTAAAACATTCTTCCTGTTCTTGTTCTTGGGCATTTGATTGATTCTTAGACTTTGTAACCATGCTGCTCTGTTTTGTCTTGTGACACCAGATGACAATTAAAGTTTCATGATTTAATAGCATCCTCACATGCTTCTGGAACAGACTGTGAAGCAGCAGAGGGAAGTCTAACTACCGATGAAATGGCTTGCCCCGATAAGTAGATCAAAGCCAGTCTGCTGTTCCTTCTCACCTTGACCTTCTATAACATTAGGAAATTGTGGGCTCTCATTTGTGCTTAGATAACAGTACAATTACAGGGCTCCTCTCTGAATAATCACAGAAGCACAGAATGTTAAAGCAGTCTACCTAATAGCATCTGACTTGGCCCCTCAACTAGCAGATGAAAATTCAGACATGTGTTCCAGGTAAAGTCTGAGTCCATCATGACTGCAAGATGTAGAATATAAATACTTACCTGTTTTCTATTTGTAAGATAAAATTAAGTAATGTTGGTCTCTTGTACACAAAATAAGATCATCTCGTGGTAACAATGAATAAGGTTATCAAGAATTTTCCAGAATATCATAATATATCTTTAATTAAAGCTTAAGTAATAAAATCAAGTTTTTCTCTCCCTCTTTACCTCCGTTTACATCCCCCTCTTTTACCCAAGGCATGTTAGTATGAAGTTTTATGGCATCTGAAAACAGACATTCTCAAGTGAAGAAGTTCTCAAATCTTAGTGGCCATACCAGACCAGGGAGTCACTGGTAGCCACTTAGGCAGTGTGTCTTAAGCAGTTTGCATAACAAAATACAAATTTTGCATACTGTTCCTGAGGCTAATCTTGGTTGCCAACTTGACACCTATGAGAAGAAAACCAAGCTCTCTAAGGAATTGCCTCCATCCTGTAGTTTGGGAATCCTGTTCATAATTGTTAATTGATGTAGCAGGAAATTGACCATGGTGGGTATTTCCATCCCTAAACAGGTAGGTCTGAGTTGTATAAAATGTTAGCTGAGCGAGTCAAACCTGTGAGCAGTGTTCTATCCTGCTCTCTGTGTCAATCCATCTCCAGATCCCTGCCCTCAGCTTCTACCCTGGCATCCCTCAATGGTGGAATGTAACCTATAAGTTAAAATATCCCTTTTGGGTTTTTGGATATTGGTGTCTGTCACAGAAACAAAATGCAAACTATAACTCCTTTCTGAAGCTAAATTACATCCAAAGGAATATCCAAAACATTGTAAATATTTTAGGGTTTGCATGCATGTGTGGGCATACAATGTACAGGTGTGAGAAGTGTGCCCTTGTGCATGTACATGAATACCAGAGAAGGATGTTTGATATCCTGCTGTAAGTCTCATATTGAACATAGAGCTAGGCTGACAGATCAGCTAGTCCCATCAATCCTTCTGTCCCACAGCACTGGACTGACAGGGGCATTGCAGTGACACCTAGCTTTTCCCTTAGGATTTGCAGTAAGGTTTTCTGCTTACACAACATAAAATCTTACAGACTGACCAGTCTGCCCAGCCCAAATATTATACTTTAATATTCTCGTATAATGGCCTGCTTTTTTAAAGCAAGAGGCAAAAGCATAGTAGAGCCTTAAAGGAAAAATGGCAGAGATTATGTTCACTGTTATGAAATCTCTTTCTGCCCTGAACCATAGACCAAGATTGGTAAACCCTCATTACTACATGTTTCAGATCTCTCATGAAACTCAGGATGTTTGGCGATTTTTGTTTGGTTCTATTGGTTTCATTGTTGCTTGGTTTGGTATTGGTCTGAGTAGAAGGGATATAATTGATAACAAATATCAAATGTGTAAAGATGGACACTTTATCACAACCTTGCAAACCAGGTCTTATGGATGACACTTTATCATTAAAAACAAAAAACAGACTACATGACATGTTGATAGAGATCACACAGTTCATTAACAGAGCTTCAGTCATCAAGTCTGTCTGCCTCATGTTCATTTCATTTTACAAGAATACAATTTTGTCATCAAGCTAGCTTCCAGGCCCCTGGAGATACTGAAATATATTCTCACCTCTCAAACCCTGCACAAACCCAACTCAATCATCAGATTGGCTAAGCCAAGAGTCAAAGTTGAAGACGAAGAAATAAAGAGAAAAAGAATAGATAAAAGGAAGGAGGGAGGGAAAGATGGAGAGGACAATGGCAAGAGGCAGGAATATATGGCCTCTGCAGACTGGCAATTTCTTCTTTCCCCCTTTTTCTATCTACTCTTGATGCATTTCAAGTTGAAAATAACCCCAAGGTGGCAGCGATTAAGTTCTAACAACTAAGGCAGGTGTGCTCTGTTCTGGTAAGTGCAGAGGTGGGAGCCAATCTAGCAGTTCAATCTCTGCCACTTTACCGGATGTGGCATGCTGTGCACATCTCAGTTTCTTAAGACAAATGCATTTCAAAAGGAAAATTAGTCTCGAACACTGAATCTTGCAACTGTGTATATTTTACCAAATGTCAATAGCCATTTGCTAGGTAATTTAAGTTAGTCTGATTCATTATGCAGTTCGAAGTCTGAGAAAGTTATTTCAAATCGAAAAAGCTACAAATGGATTGTCCCAAATCTTAGACTACATGTGGCTTCCAAAAGTGCAATTTAAGCCATTACCCATCATTCGCTTATAATTTTGCTTTCTATTCGTTTGCTGCCAGCTAGGTTACAACCTCCTGACCATAAGGAAAATTGCTTCAAGTCTTACCTTAATTCTTCCATTTAAAGATAATTTCAGATAACAGCATATATTTTTTCAAGTATTAGCTGGACCATTCTTATTTTTTTCTTATTAAATTCTAGACAAGAATTTATATTTTTAGGCAGGAATCTTTTATTTCATGTTTCTCTTCAGAATTTTGTCATTTTTGCTTAATGGTGAACTGCAGTATTGTTCTTATAATAAAAAGGATTTTTCTGCATATGAAAACATCTGAAATTGTGTATTTGTTTGGTGTGTTTGTCAAATTGTTGCTTGAAAGATTATCTTATGATTATATAATTGAATGAATTAAGATCATTACTCTCTGTAGAGCAGTATTTTAAATGGCTGCTATTGGAAGTGACTTTGAATATGTTTCAGAACTCATAATTGTGTTATGATAAACAGCACACACACAGACATACACACATACATATATATAATTTGAATGCATATATCATAGAACATAGGAGTTTAGGCAAATCATCCCTTTTAATTACCAAAATAGTCTGAGGAAGAATTATTTATTCCATATTCAAAATTATTTCCTCTACTCGAATTTAATGTTCGGGGTTGGATGGTCATTAAGGGCAATTTGCAAATTCAGTGTACAACTGTATCCACAAATATTATGTTGACTTCTTACTTTGCTTTAGGCCAGTGGTATTTGATTTTACCGTAGGTTTCTGGTTCTTGGTTACCCATGCAGTGTCAGGTATGGGTTCCATCTAATGGAGTGGACCTTAAGTCAAATCAGACATTGATAGGTCATTCCCACGAAGTTTATGCCACCATTGCCCTAGCAGAACATACTGTAGAACAAAGATATTATGGATGGGTTGATGTTGATGTTTCTCTTTTGGTAGCCTACACGGTACCTTTCTGGGTCATAGACACTAGAACATGGAGGTGAAGGTTGTATGTAGGCTCCAGCTCAACCTCTCCCTGCTGTGTGAATGTGGACATCAGCAATGGGACTTCAGCTGTCAGTTTGTGGAGAGCATCCAATTGTCTTGGCAACAGCCTGGACTGTTGGGGGATTTCCATGGGATCTGTATTGGCTGGCTTTCTGTGTAAACTTGACATAAGCTAGAGTCATCAGAGAAAAAAATGAAATTCATTTGAGTAATGCCTTTATGAAATCCAAGTGTTAGGCATTTTCTCAGCTAGTGATCAATGGGAGAAGGTCCACCCTCAACAAGAGTGGTGATAGCCCTGGCCTAGTAGTCCTGGGTTCTATAAGAAAACAGGTTGAGCAAGCCGTATAAAGAAAGCCAGTAAGCAGCACCCTCCATGGCCTTTGCACCAGTTCCTTCCCTGATTAAGTTAATGTCCTGACTTCCTTTGGTGATGAGCAGCAATGTAGAAGCTTAAGCTGAACAAACCCTTCCCTCCCAAGTTGCTATCCTATCTTGTCATAGTGTTTACTTGTAACAATAGAAACCCTAAATAAGACAGGATCCTTTCAGCCAACAACTCAACTGAATGAAACCCAGTACTAGGACTGGAAATGTGTTTAGTGATAAGAGATGGCCAGTTGGGTTTGACTCTTCATTATTTGGAGACTTCATGAGGATAGCCTTCCTTATCCAAGAAAATTATAGAAAATTTTCACTGCACTGGGTTTCCATACCTCCCTATATGCTAAACCTCTCTGGGTCTTAAGATTGAACCTTGGTTATCATTCACTTAACAGCTAATATCTACTTATGAATATGATATACATATCATTGTTTTTCTGTGTCTGGGTTACCTCACTCATGATGATTTTCTCTGGTTCCATCCATATGCCTGCAAATTTCATGATGTCATTGTTTCTAATGGATAAGTAATACTCCATTGTGTAAATGTACCATATTTTCTTTATCCATTCTTCTGTTAATGAACATCTAGGTTGTTTCTAATTTCTGTCTATTATAAAGAGAGCTGAATGTGGTTGATCAGCTGTGTTTTTAGTAGGATGAAGTATCCTTAGTGTCCTTTGGGTATATGCCCAAGAGTGTTATAGTTAGCTGGATGTTGAGGTAGATCAATTCCCATTTTCTGAGGAATTGCCATACTGATTTCAATAACTCGGTGTACAAGTCTAGATTCCCATCAGCAACAGAGGAGTATTCCCTTTGTTCCACATCCTTGCTGGCATAAGCTGTCACTTGTATTATTGATATTACCCATTCTGACGGGTATAAGATAAAATTTCAAAGCTGATTTGATTTACGTTTCCCCAACACCTAAGGATATTGAGGGTTTCTTTATGTTCTTCTCAGCGTTTTTTAGTTTTCTCCACTGAGAATTCACTGTTTAAATATGTACATCATTTTAAATTAGATTATTTGTTTTTGGTATCTAGTTTCCTGAGTTCTTTATATATTTTGGATATTAAACCTCTATTTGTGTGGACTTGGTAAAAAGAAAATTTTTTCAATTCTATAGGTTGTCATTTTGTCAAGTTGGCACTGTCCTTTGCCTTACAGAAGCTTTTCAGTTTCACGGGTTCCCATTTGTTGAGTGTTGTTCTTAGTGCCTGCACTATTGGTGTTCTGTTCAGGAAGTTGTCTCCTGTCCCAATCCATTCAAGTTTATTCTCCACTTGCTCTTCTATTAGGTACAGTGTCTCTGATTGTTTTTAGTTATACATCCTGATCACAGTTTCCCATACCTCCTCCCAGTCCATCCCACATCTCCCTCTCCACCCTGATCCCATTTACTCATCCTCCCATTCTCTTCAGAGAAAGGCAGGCCTCCCATAGATATCAACCAACACTGACACACTGACTTACAGTAAGACAAGGCTCATCCTCTCCTGTTAAGGCTATACAAGGCAAGACAGTAGGATGAACGGGTCCACAAGGCAGGCAACAGAGTCAGAAACAACCCCTTCCCCCACTGTTAGGAGTCCTAGATGAAGACCAAGCTACACAACTGTAATATTTTATGTGCAGAGGGCCTAGGTCTGCCCCATGCAGGCTCCCTTGTTGTGGTAAAGCTAAAAAAGGCACTTGACCTTATTCCCAAGCATTCCCACTCAGCGTGGATTCACATGCTCTAGCTGTTTCTCTATTACTGCTTTCATGCACTGTCCTCTTGGCAGTTGTTACCACACCTGAGACTCACATCGAGTTTTGCAGGCCATGCTAACATGGCCCCTTGCCACGCTGGCCCCAAGCATTCTATAGCCTATCACGGCTTCCTGTCACAGACTCTGTTCACACTCCCAACAATCTAGTAGAGACATAACAGGCTGTAATCCAGTAACCAGATTTATATGTTAAAAGCTCAATGTACAATACATCCATACAATTAACTTAGAACCAATTGATAAGGATATAAACGCTCACCTAGATAAGATATAGTTTGCTCATCTAGGCACACAAAATCCCGTATACATCCATCCCTTAAGAATATTCATAACACACTTCTGCTCATCAGGTGGGTTGCTTGGAGCAGAAGAGTTGTTTACATCTCTGTTTTCAGGTGTTTCGTTGCTCCTGGTGACTGGCTTTAGGCTCTAGGTGCAGGCAGAAACCGGAAGAGTCCTGCCCCTGTCTGCTCCTAAGTTCCTGTGTCCAGAGGACACAGAGAGCAGTAGGCGGGTTTCTCTTGGGTCAGGAATGTGAGCAGAAGCAGTTGTCTCCTCTGAGCTCTCAGGATTGTCTGCGCTTCTGTGAGACCAGCTCTCAACCCCACAGGATTTGGGTACAGAGAGCTGTGGGACTGGTTCAGTTCAATTCAGTTCAGTTCCGGGCCCAGGAAGAAACCAGAAGGCTCCTGCTGCTGACTGCTTCTGTGTTCCTATATCAGCTGTGGAAGTTCTCTGGTGAAATTTTTGGGCACTTAAGTATACTATCATGTTATCTGCAAATAGTGATATTTCGACTTCTTTCTTTCCTATCTGTATCCCTTTGACCTCTTTTTGTTGTCTAAATGCTCTGGCTAGGAGTTCAAGAGTGGACAGCCTTGTCTAGTCCCTGATTTTAGTGGGATTGCTTCAAGTTTCTCTCCATTTGGTTTGATGTTGGCTACCGGTTTGCTCTATATTGCTTTTACTGTGTTTAGGTATGTGCCTTGAATTCCTGATCTTTCCAGGACTTTTAACCTGAAGGGGTGTTGAGTTTTGTTAAATGTTTTCTCAGCATCCAATGAGATGATTACGTGGGTTTTTTCTTTGAGCTTGTCTACATAGTGGATTACTTGATGGGTTTCCATATATTGAACCATCCCTGAATCCCTGAGATGAAGTCTACTTGATCACGGTAGATGATCATTTTTATGTGTTCTTTGATTCGGTTTTCAATTACCTTATTGAGTGTTTTTGCATAGATATTCATAAGGGAAATTGGTCTGAAGTTCTCTTTCTTTGTTGGGTCTTTGTGTGGCTTAGGTATAAATGTAACTGTGACTTCATAGAATGAATTGGGTAGTGTTCTGTTTGTATTTTGTGGAATAGTTTGAAGAATGTTGGTATTAGGTCTTCTTTGAAGGTCTGATAGAATTCTACACTAAACTCATCTGGTCCTGACTATTTTTTTTTTTTTTTTTTTTTTTGGTTCTGAGACATTTAATGACTGCTTATATTTCTGTAGGGGTTATGGGACTGTTTCGATGGTTTATCTGATGCTGATTTAACTTTGGTACATAATATCTCTCTAGAAAATTATACATTTCCTCCAGATTTTCCAGTTTATAGCATATAGGCTTTTGTGATAGGATCTGATCTTTTTTTAATGTCCTCAGTTTCTCTTGTTATGTCTCCCTTTTCATTTCTGGTTTTGTTAATTTGGATACTGTCTCCCTGCCCTCTGGTTAGGCTGGCTAAGGGTTTATCTATCTTGTTGATTTTCTCAAAGAACCAGCTTCTGGTTTTGTTGATTCTTTGTATAGCTCTTTTTGTTTCTACTTGGTTAATTTCAGCTCTAAGTTTTGTTTTTCCTGCCATGTGCTCCTCTTGGGTGAATCTGCTTCTTTTTGTTCTAGAGCTTTCAAGTATGCTGTCATTCTGTTAGCATGCTTTCTCCAATTTCTTTTTGCAGGCACTCAGAGCTATGAATTTTACTCTTAGCACTGCTTTCATTTTGTTCCATAAGTTTGGATATGCTGTGCCTTCATTTGCATTAAATTCTTAAAAGCCTTTAATTTCTCTCTTTATTTATTTCTTGACCAAGTTGTCGTTGTTCAGCTTCCTTATGAATGTGGACCAGACTTAGTCCATGGGATGCATAGGATTATTTCAATCTCCTTGTATCTGTTGAGGCATGTTTTGTGATCAGTTATGTGATCAGTTTTGGAGAAGGCACCATGAGGTGCTGAGAAGAAGATATATTCTTTTATTTTAGGATGAAATGTTCTATAGATGTTTGTTAAATTTATTTGGTTCATAACTTCTGTTATTTTCACTGTTCCTCTGTTTAGCTTCTATTTCCATGATCTGTCCATTAATAAGAGCGGTGTGTTGAAGTCTTCTACTACTTTTGTGTGTGATGCAATGTATGCTTTGAGCTTTATTAAAGTTTCTTTTCTGGATGTGGGTTCCCATGCATTTGGAGCATAGATATTCAGAATTAAGCATTCATCTTGGTGGATTTTTCCTTGAATGAATGGGTATGAAGTGTCCTTCCTTATCTTTTTTGATATCTTTTGGTTGACAATTGATTTTATTCTATATTAGAATGGCTACTCCAGGTTTTTTCTTGGGACCATTTGTTTGGAAATTTTTTTCTCAGCCTTTTACCTTTAGGTAGTGTCTGTCTTTGCCACTGAGGTTTGTTTCCTGTATGCAGCAAAATGCTGGGTCCTCTTTACCTATCCAGTCTATTAGTCTACGTCTTTTTATTAGGGAATTGAGTCCATTGATGTTAAGAAATATTAAGGAAAAGTGATTGTTGTTTCCTGTTATTTTTGTTGTTAGAGGTGGAATTATGTTTGTGTGGCTATCTTCTTTTGGGTTTGTTGCAGGAAAATTACTTTCTTGCCTTTTCCCTCTGTGTTGTTTCCCTCTGTGTGTTTTCCATCTATTATTCTTTGTAGGAATGGATTTGTGGAAAGATATTGTGAAAATTTTGTTTTGCCATGGAGTATCTTAGTTTCTCCATCTATGATAATTGAAAGTTTTGCTGGATATAGTAGTCTGGGCTGGCATTTGTGTTCTCTTAGGCTCTGTGTGACATCTGCCCAGGATCTTCTGCTTTCATAGTCTCTGGTGAGAAGTCCACTGTAATTCTGATAGGTCTGCCATTATATGTTACTTGACCTTTTCCCCTTACTGATTTTAATATTTTTTCTTTGTTTATTTTGTGTTTTGACTATTATGTGATGGAAGGAATTTCTTTTCTGATCCAGTCTGTTTGGAGTTCTGTAGGCTTCTTTTATGTTCATGGGCATCTCTTTCTTTAGGTTAGGGAAGTTTTCTTCTATAATTTTGTTGAAGATATTTACTGGCCCTTTACATTGGAAATCTTTGCTCTCTTCTATACCTATTATACTTACCTTCTCATTGTGTCCTGGATTTCCTAAATGTTTTGGGTTAAGAGCTTTTGCATTTTGCATTTTGACTGTTGTGTCAATGTTTTCTATGGTATCTTCTGCACCTAAGATTCTTTCTTCTGTCTCTTGTATTATGTTGGTGATGCTTGCATATATGACCCCTGATCTCTTCCCTAGGTTTTCTTACTCCAGGATTGTCTCTCTTTGTTATTTCTTTTTTGTTTCTATTTCCATTTTGAGATTGTGGATGGTTTTGTACAATTCCTTCACTTGTTTGGTTGTGTTTTCCTGTAATTCTTTAAGTGAATTTGTGTTTCCTCTTTAAGGGCTTTTACTTGTTTACCTCTGTTTTGTATTTCTTTAAGGGAGTTATTTATGTCCTTCTTAAAGTCCTCTATCATCACCATGAGATATGATTTTAAATTTGAGTCTTGCTTTTCCAGTGTGTTGTGATATCCAGTATTTGCTTCAGTGGGAGAACTGGGTTCCGATGATGCCAAGTAGTCTTGATTTCTGTTGCTTAGCTTCTTGTGCTTGCCTCTTGCCATGTGGTTATCTCTGATGTTAGTTAGTCTTGCTGTCTCTGACTGGAGCTGGGACCTCCTGGGGGCCTGTGAGCCTGTGGGTCTGCAATCTTAGGAGTGAGAGTGCTCCTGGGAGACCAGCTCTCTTAGGGCAGCTTTTGGGTCTGGAGTGCTGTGGGGACAACCTTAGCTCTGAGTGCAGATGGAAACCAGATGGGTCCTGTCACAGTCTGCTCTGTGGCTCCTGCACCCAGTGAGCTCCTGATGGTTCTCTCCTTGGACAGTCAATGTAAAGAAATTGGGGTCCCATTTATGAGCTTAGAAGTGAGAGCGCTCCTGGCAGACCAGCTCTCTGCCTGCAGGTTTTGTGTTCCAGGGCTGTGGGACAGCCCCAGCTCTGGGTGCAGATGGAGACAAGAAGGGTCCTGTTCCAGGCTGATCTGTGGCTCCTGTGCCCTGCTTGTTCCTGGTGGGTCTCTCTCTGGAAGGTCAGTGGAGAAAAGTGGGGTCCTACCTGTGGGCTTAGGAGGGAGAACGTTCCTGGAAGACCAGCTCTCTGCAGGTAGGTTTTGGGTCCAAGAGCTCTGAGACAGCCCCAGCTCTCCACTTGTCATTTATATAGAGGAATACTACTGATTATTTAATCTTGTATCCAGCCACTTCATAGAACATGTTTATCAGCTGTAGGAATTCCCGAGTAGATCTTTTGCAGTCACTTATGTATACTATCATATAATTTGTGAATAGCAATAGTTTGATTCCTTTTCTTCTAATTTGTATCCCCTTGATCTCCTTTAGTTTTCTTATTGCTCTAGCTAGAACTTCAAGTACTATATTGAATAAATATGGAGAGAGTGGACACCTTTGTCTTGTCCCTGATTTTAGTGGAATTGCTGTGTTTCTCTTCATTTAATTTGATGTTAGTTATAAGCTTGTTGTAAATTGCCTTTATTATGCTTAGGTATGTCCCCTTTATCCCTATTCTCGTCAATATTTTTATCATGAAGGGGAGTTGGAGTTTCTCAAGGGCCTTTTCAGCATCTAATGAGATAATCATATTTTTTTTCAGTTTGTTTATATGGTAGATTAAATTAACTGATTTTTGTATGTTGAACCATCATTATATTAGTACAGAGACAGACAGCTTGATCAATAGAATACAATTGAAGACCCAGAAATAAAACCACACCCTTATGGATACTTGATCTTTGACACAGAAGCCAAAAATATACATTGGGAAAAAAAAGAAAGCATCTTCAATAAATGGTGCTGATCTAACTGGCAGTCAGTATGTAGAAAAATGAAAATAGATCAATATTTGTTATCTGATATCTCCTTCTTTATGTAGAGAAATTTTTCTCCTATGATTTTGCTGAAAATATTTTTGGGCCTTTGACCTGGGTTTCTTCCTTTTTCTCTATATTTAGTATTCTTAGTGCTTATATTTTCATGGTGTTCCAGAATTTCTGTGTCAGAAAAATTTCAGGTTAACATTTTTTGACTGGTATATCTATTTTCTTTCTATTGTATCTTCAATGCCTGACATTCTTTCTTCCATTTCATATTCTATTGGTAAAGCTTGTCTCTGTTGTTACTGTTTGAACTCCCAAAGTTTACATTTCCATAATTTTCTTTGTTTAGGTTTTTTTAATCATCATTTCTCTTTCCATCTTCAGGTCTTGAACAATTTTATACATTTCCTTGTGCTGATGGTAGATTTATTATTATTATTTCTTTAAGGGATTTATTCATTTTCTCTTAAAGGCCTCTGTCATCTTTAATTAGGATGCTTTAAGGTCTTTTTCTGGACTCCTGCAATATTGGAATAGTCAACACCTCCTGTTGTAGGATTACTGTGCTCCAGTGGAGATGTATTTCTCTGTCTCTTACTGATTGCACATTTATACTGACATCTGGGCATCTGTGACTGAGATATGTATGTTATGCAGTTCCAAGGGAGTGTTCATGAACCCTAAAAGACCAGTCAGGAGCCATTCTGATGTAATTACACGAGGGTCTTTATTTGAGCTAGCTTTGGCTTTTCTCACCTGTTCTGATGGAGAAAAGCCCTGAACGTATACAAAGTAGCAACCGAGGAGTGAGTGTTTCTACCCTGGTAAGCATCGAATTGAGGTGTTATTGTAGCCTTTAGTATGATTGACTGATGTTGGGAGACAAACCATAAACTTAATTTTTTATTTTTATTTTAATTGGTGGTTGTTAGGCAAGGGGTGGGCTTGTAACCTAGAGGTGCAGATTTGTTGGGGGTTAACCTGGAAATTGGTACTAAATGCTGGGTTTGTTAAGGGAAATTAACTTGAGTATGCAGGGCTTGTTGGGGTTAGCCTAGAAACTCGAGCTAGGCTCAGTTAATTTACTTGAAAACCAGCCTGTTAATTTACCTGAGTTCAAACTTACTTTAGGTTTCTAAAATGGAATTTAAACCCAAAAAAAATTGGTATCTCAGTATCTGTTTTTTTCTCTGTTGGATGAGTGCTTTATTTTTGGTTTCTGCTTCCTCCCTGAACTTTAGTAGAATAAGGTGGCTATGTGCTGCCTGGTAGGATGTTTTCAGAGGACCTGTTTTCTTGGCCTGCTCAGTGTTCCTAGGGTATGCCAGCTTGTGTTGGAGACCGGAACAATGAGATGAGTTTGTTGAAGGAATAGTGAAGGGGAAGATCTTTGTGATCCACTGGAAATAAGGTCAGAGAGATAAGGGAGACTACAGCAGTTTTTCTGCTATAAACCTAGAGATAAGACTGAATGAATTGAATCTGTAGAAGTGTAAAAAGAGGTATAGATCCCTCTTCTAACTACTTGTTTCCCTGTCCAGAATGGACCTTGAGTTAGCAGGGAATAATAAAGGTAAGTTACAGCAAGTCTATAGCCAACATCAAATTAAATAGAGAGAAACTCAAAGAATTCCACTGAAATCAGGAGCAAGATTATGTTGTCTACTCTCTCCATATCTATTGAATATAGTACTTGAAGTTCTAGCCCAGGCAATAATACAATTAAAGGCTATCAAGGAAATACAAATTGGGAAAAAAGAGTCAAACTTCTACCAGGGAATTCCTCCAGTCGATAAACACATTTAGTGAACTTTAGTGAAGTGGCTGCAGAGAAAATTAAGGAAGAAAATCAGTAAAACTCCTATATACAAATAATAAAGGGACTAAGACAAACTCAGGGAAATAACACCCTTCACAGTAGCCACAAATATCATTAAGTATATTAAGGCAACTCTAACCAAGCAAATGAAAGACCCATATGACAAGAGCTACAAGTCTTTGAAGAAAGCAATTGAAGAAGATATAGAAGATAAAAAGATGTTCATGTTCATGGATCAGTAAGGTAAGTATGTTAAAAATAACCATCTTACAAAAAGTAATCTACAGAGTCAACATAATTTCCATCAAAATTTGAACACAATGCTTTAGAGACCTTGAAAAAAAGATACTAAACTTTATATGGAAAAACAAACAAACAAAGAAGCAGGAGAGTTAAAACAGTCCTAAACAATAAAGATCTTCCAAAAGTATTGCCAGCCCTGAATTTAAGCTGTACTACAGAGTTGTAAAAATAAAAAAAAACATGTATTATTGATATAAAAATAGACAAGTTGATCAGTGGAATTAAATCAAAGACCCCAATGTAAATCCACATACCTATGAACATCTGGTTAAAAAAAAGCCATAAATATACAATGGAAACAGACAGCTTCTTCAATAAGTGGTGCTGATCTAACTGGATGTCTGCATGTAGAAAAGTGCAAATAGACTCATATTTATCACCCTGCACAAAGCTCAAGTCCACATGGATCAAAAACATCAACATAAAACTGGCACACTAGTTGAAGACAAAGTATAGACTAGCCTTTAACACATAACCATAGGACTAAGTCCTGAACAAAGCAGCAATAGCTCAGGCACTACAATCAACAACTAATACACAGGACCTCATGAAACCAAAAAGCTTCTGCAAGGCAAAGGACATCGTCAAAATGACAAAACGGCAGCCCATAAACTAGGGAAAAAAATCTTCTCCAAATCCACATCTGACAGACACTAATATCCAAAATACAAAATGAACTCAAGAAACTAGACATCAATAAACAAAATAATCCAATTTAAAAATGAGTTACAAATTTAAGCAGAGACTTCTCAACAGTGGAATCTCAAATGGCCAAGAAACACTTAAAGAAATGCTCAACATCCTTAGCCATCAGGGAAATTCATATCAAGACTAATTTGAGGTTCTGTCTTATACTTCTCAGAATGTCTAAGATCAAGAACACTAGTGGCAATTCCTGCTGGTGAGGATGTGGAGCAAGGGAACACTCCTCCACTGCTGATGGGTGTGCAGGCTTGGAAGGTCACTATGGAAATCAATATGGAGGTTACTCAGAACATTTGGAATTTATCCACCTCAAACCCCAGCTATACCACTCCTGTGTTACATAGACCCAAAGGATGCTCCATCCTATCCCTAAGAATATTTGCTTATCTTCTTAGTAGCTTTATTCATAGTAGCCAAAAATTGGAAACAAGGTACATGTCCCTTAACACAAGAATGGATAAAGAAAATGTGGTACATGTATACAATGGAATATTACTCATTTGTAAAAACAATGACATCATGGAATTTGTAAACAAATGGATGGAACTAGAATAAAACCACCCTGAATGAGGTAACCCAGACCCAGAAAGATGAGCATACTATATACTCACTTATAAGTGAATATTCGCTGTAAAATAAAAGAGAACCATGCTACGGTCCACAGTCCTACAGAGGTTAAGCAACAAGAAAGGATTAAAGTGGGAAGCAAGAATTTCTCTGGGAAAGAAAAATAGAATAGATTTTGTGAGTGAACTGGGAGTAGGTGGGAATGGGAACAAGAGGAATCAGGTGAGGGGGAGGAAGGGAGAAAATATTGGGAGAAACAACTTGAATGGAGGGGTATGGGGGTGGGAGGTGCTAACTTAGTGCAGTGAAACTCCATGGGACCTTTGAGAGTAAACCTAGCAAAGACTCCTACTAATGGGGGACATGGAGACGTAATCAGGCAAGGCCTGAAATGGAGGGAAGGGGACACCAAACCAGCCATCACAAAACATCGACCTTTCTGTAAAATACGCTGGAACCAGTGCCTAGCAGAATTGTTATTTAATGGACCATAGAGACTTCATCCAGCAACTGATAGAAGCAGATGCAGAGTTCCATAGCTACCCATTAGGCAGAACTCAAGGAGTCCCACAGAGGAGGAGGTGTAAGAATTGGAGGAATCAGACGGGTCAGGAACACCATGAGAACATTACTTACAGAATCAACTTATTGGAACTCATAGGGACTCCAAGAGAGTAGCAGCCTTTACCGAAATCTTCTATTGCACTGGCTGGTTCTGTGTGTCAACTTCACACAGCTTGAGTTGTCACAGAAAAATGAGCCCCAGCTGTAGGAAACGTCTTCATGAGACCTAGCCGTAAGGCATTTTCTCAATTAGTGATCAAGGGGCAACAAGCCAGTAAGAAACATCCCTCCATGGCCTCTGCATCAGCTCCTGCTTCCTGACCTGCTTGAGTTCCAGTCCTGACTTCATTTGGTGATGAACATCATGGAAGTGTGAGCTGAATAAACCCTTTCCTCCCCAACTTGCTTCTTGGTCATGATGTTTGTGCAGGAATAGGAACTCTGACTAAGACATCTGCATAGATACTTTGGCTGAGTACCTTAGTGCTCTTGTGGGAAACCTAACAGTGGGAGCCAGGGCTATCCCTGACTCTTTTGCCTACTTATGGGGCTCTTTTCCTTCTAATGAGTTGCCTTGTCCAAGCTTGATGTGATGGTATGTGCCTGGTCTTATTGTAGCTTCTTATGCTATGTTTGGTTGATGTCTGCTTTTTTTCTGAGAGGAGATGTGGGGAGGGGGAAGTCTGGGGCAAGGAGAGGAGAAGGGAGATGGAAGAGACTGAAGGAAGAGAGGGATGGAATCTGTGTTCAGGTACACATATCCTTGTAATATGTGAGAGAATATTTTTTAAAAAGACCTGTCACAAAATATTATCTCATCTCAATGGAGAGAGTGGCAAGATGAAATAAATATTTGGGTTATACTTCTAAAGACAAATTTTGGATTTCTTTAGTGTTTCAATAAAATATGTCTCTACAAATAATGAAAGAGAGATTAATTCCACAACCCCTTTGAAAAGCAATTCAATTTAACAGAGCAGGTTATTCAATACATTTCAATAAATACTTCTCCCTATGGCTTTCTGACTTGTTTAACCAAGAATCTTTGCTTACTTTTTTCCATTTAACATAAATATGATGTCATTGGGCTGAATAGCACACTGTTATAAATTACAATAAAGTCACTGATATAACTTAATAAGACATAGTCTCTGTACAGAGCTCATAATGGAACAAAAGTATAAAAGTAATAGGCACATTTATTTCACAGTCACAGTAGGCAGGAACATCAGGCAAACACCATAATCTTACTATGTTTAATATTATAAAAACAATTCTTCAACTTTACTTTTAAGACTTTCAAGTGTCCTTGGGGATTCAGCCCTGGGCCTTAGAGATGATCAGTACTCTACCACTGAGCCATACCTTGTTTCTCTAAATCCTTGCTCTATAGAAGACTCTCAAACCCAGATGATCCTCAGTACAAGGTCATTCTAAGGAAAGAGATAAATGCTGATGGATAGGTGACACTCAGCAGAAGAGGGACTGCTCTCTGGTATCCACAGTTGTACTCACCCACACACTACAATAGCCACAAGGTTTTTTAGATCAGTTGTCACAATGTGGGGTCCAATTCACCCATGCTTTACTTAATAAGGACCCCAAAGCAGAGTGAGCATAATACAGCATGAAAGACTAGGAAATAAATCATGAACACACAAACTGTAAGTATATGTCAATAGTGGGGGACACAAGGAAATGGTACCATATATCCAGGGGCCATTTCCAACCACAGCTTTGGGCACCCACTATGCCACTGGAATACATCCCTGAGGATGAGGATACTGTTGGGCTCTTTATCTTTCTAACTTCCATTCCTCTATTATGTTGGCCAATCCTATGTACTCTTCCTCGAATATGATGCCTCAAACTACTGAGTACGGTATTTGCTGCTGGAAGCAAAACTCACTGAAAAAAAGAAAATCATTATAAACTGATACTCCTCAGTCACACCTCCAGCAAAGGCCCACACCACTGAGCAGGACAATGATATCTGTGAAAAGACGTCAGGTAGCCCTCTCCATGCCTAATCCAGCCCAACGAACAACTACTCTCTGATTTATTACCACCTGACATTTTTATCATGAAATCAAATTGCATGTTTTAAATAGTACATGTCTACAGTCCAACTCTCATTACTGCAATGGTCCAGCTCTATCTGCATACCATTGATAAGATCATTTGTGCCTATTCTGCAAAAGAGTTGCAACATTCTCTTCCTCAGTTACTACTGAAAATCACAAGTGAAACTAAAGTCATTTGTTCTCATGTGTCATAATGTCTATTGATTAGACTAATTTTTTTTCATTTCATAACGACAGCCATCCATTAAAAAATAATCACTCCTTTTACTAACTATGAAGTTTAAAGTTATTTAAATTTTAGTAAAGGCAAACACTAAAGATTATTAGCAGATCCTCTTAAAATAAATTTTATTACCTCTAATATATGTAAAAACAGTACCACAAGAGGCATACTCTTGATCCTTGGGTATTTCATCCTTGAGTCACAGTAAGGAACCAGTGAAGCACACTGTTATGTAGAAGAAGTCCCTTGGGTTCATGGGTACAACGTAAGTGTGTGTTGCAACACAAGTCCTATTTGATGAGTTTCGTTCTGAGCACTAAACGAGTGATTCTTTCACTAGTGCTTCAGATGGTCTCAAATGGTTATGTTAGCGGAAAAGCATTTCTGCATATTTTATTCATCATTTCAGACCATAATAATTAAAAACACGAGTTCAAGTCCAGGCCTTGCCAACCCATTAAGGCCTAGAGTGTCACAGCAACTGCAGTTCCCCTAAACTTAATTTGTCTTATGTCACATCCATCTCAATATGTCACAGTGATGAAGTAATATGATAATGCACAGGCTGAGCCTAGTGTAGAGTAGCCAAGTAAATCATCTTAAGTGGGAACTGCTTGTTGACATAGGAATTGTTCCATTATGACAAGTGAAGTTCTTATATTTCATTGAGTAAACTATAATAAAATATGGATAGGGATATGTTCCACAGGACACGTTTTTGGTATAAATACAGTGACTCATGCTCAAAAAGCAAATATTTAGAAATATTTTATTTCACAATATCACCAAAAGAAACAAACAAATGTACTAAGTATACATTAATCCACAGGCTTTATTTTTTTCCTTCCCATGGGTGTTAGGTAAATTTATCATAATGAAAAAGAAAATCAGGAAAAGAATATTGTTGTAACTTCCAAGGCTTCTTACTTTCACTTTCTCTGAGACAGTGCACCCTGAAAGATACAACAAGCATTTTCCTTTATACTGATTTTTACAAGATATAATCTGGGGGGGTTCAGGGGAGGATAGAGCAAGGAGAATAATAAATCTTTTGTACTTTTCCCAAAAGCCACCAGTTTTATTAACAGAGAGTACCTGGCTATCTCCATAGCACACTGGCTTCTGCTCTGAATAGACAAGTTGAACTGCCCTGCAGGTCCAAAGGCTCTTGTTGTTGTACAAAGTCTTCAGCTGTCATTTCCATCCTTGGTCCTGAGCAAGTCCCAAAAGCCATTCCCTATTTTTCATTGCTCCACTATTAAATTTATGTCTGTGTGAATCTCAATTTGGCCACAGCCAGTTCGCTATGCAGTCACATGCCTCTCTTCCTTGTTTCTTCAGTATTCATACCCTCTTTATAATCGTGTTATATTGGGCTTTGCTGACATATTTGGTGTCCTCCATAAACACAACATAATTTGCTTTAAAAAATACTCATTGTCACTTAGGAAACGCACCTGTGAGCATGTCTGTGAAGGTGATACTGGAGAGATTTAACTTAGTGGGGAAGACTCACCCAATATGAACACCACCATTACATACACTGGGGCTCAACTAAATTAAACATGCTGAGCACCACCACGCCTCCATCTCAGCTTTCTCACTGTAGATGCCATGGGACCAGCTACCAAGCAGCTATGGCTAGGCCACCACAGCGCGAGATACTCACACTGCAAACTAAAGCAAACCTTTCACTAGTCGCTTTGTCAGGGATTATATCAAAAGAATGAGAAAAATAACTAAGGTGAGTACATATATGCATACACATTCTACATATGATATAATAGCTCCCAGGGGTGGGGAGTATTACCCGAGCTTCATATGGCAAAGTCAATATATAACAAAGCTACCATGTAATCCACATTCATTAATATATAGTACAATGCAGCAAATAACCTCTAATACAAACACCTGAGACTGTTAAGATAAACATGATGGTTACCTTTTCTTACTCACTAGCTAATTCTGAGATGAGACACATATAAACAGGTGTGTCCACTGATGATTCACACTGAGTCTATGTCCTCTGGTATGTATAAAGGGTTACCTGAAAATCCTAACCAACACATACCGACTCTTGTACATAGAGAAGAGAGCAATGTACTCTGTAGAGCAAGACAATTGTGCAAAGTTAATCTACCCTCATGGTAAAAGCAAAGTCTTGTCATCAATCAGTGTAAGTGCCAAGAGCTGTTGTAATATTTCATTTACATCTTCAGGAAGGGGTAACTATTTATTTAAGACTTAAAATTCAGGGCTAGACCAGGTTGGAGAGCTCCACTGGGACCCTCACCTTGGAGCTCTAGAAACTCAGTGAGGCGGGAGGAGAGGAATTGTGGGGGTCAGAGGTGTCTGGGACACCAGGAGAACATGATCAGTAAAGTCAACTAAGCAGGACTCATGAGGACTCGCAGAAAGCAAAGCATCCATAGCAGAGCCTGTGTGGGTCTGTACTATGTCCTCTGCATATATGTTATGGCTGTCGCCTTGGTGTTTGTGTGGGGACTCCTGAAAGTGGGAGTGGAGGTGCCTCTGACACTTTTGCCTGCTTTCTGGAGCTCTTTCCTGCACTGGGCTGCTTTGTCCAGCCTTAAGATAAGGGTATGTGACCACTCTTACTTTATTTTGTTGTACTGAGTTTGGTTGATATCCCTCAGAGTCCTTCTGTATTCTAAAGAGAGATTCTGGTGAGTGCATATGGGGGAAAGGGAGGATGTGGAGAACAAGAAGGCATGGACGTAAGGGAAGGTGTGGTCAGGATGCAAGATATGTTATATGGGGGGAACAATAAATAAAATTTTTAAAAAGAGGTCAGGGCTAGAGAGATGGCTAAACTGTCAGAACACTGGCTGCCCTTCCAGAGGACCTAGATTCTGTTCTAGAGGATCTGGGTTCAATTCTCAGTACCCATGGGAGCTCACAACCATCTATAACTCCACTTCCAGGGAATATTTTGCCCTTGTCCTGCCTCTGTGGACAATGGGCATTCAAATGATGCACAGACATACTTGCAGGCAAACCACTTGAACATAATACGTTTTGAATTTTAGAAAATACTTTGAAAGTCAAATATAGCTTTTATCTAAATGATTTTCTTAATCTTTCAATTCTCTCTTTTTTATTGAATATTTTGTTGTTTACATTTCAAATGTTATCCCCTTTCCCAGTTTCCAGTCCAGAAAACCCCTATCCCATTCCCTCTCACCTTTCTTGTGTGAGGGTATTCTCCCACCCAACCACCCCTCTTTCCTGCCTCCCTGCCCTGACATTCCCCTACACTGGGGGGTCCAGTCTTGGCAGGACCAAGGCTTCTCCTTCCATTGGTGCCCAACAAGGCCATCCTCTGCTACATATGCAGCAGGAGCCATGGGTCTGTCCATGTGTACTCTTTGGATAGTGGTCTGGTCCCTGGGAGCTGTGGTTGGTTGATATTGTTCTTTTGGGGTTGCAAACCCCTTCAGCTCCTTCAATCCTTTCCCTAACTCTTCCAAAGGGGACCCTGTTCTCAATTCAATGGTTAGCTATGAGCATTCACCTCTGTATTTGTCATGCTCTGGCAGAGCCTCTCAGCCGACAGCTATATCAGCTTTCTGTCAGCACCCACTTCTTGGCATCAGCAATATTGTCTGGATTTGGTGATTGAATGTATATGTGCTGGATCCCCAGGTGGGGCAGGCTCTGAATGGCCATTCCTTCAGTCTCTGCTCCAAACTTTGTCTCCATATCTTCTCCTATGAATATTTTTGTTCCCCCTTTTAAGAAGGACTGAAGCATCCACACTTTGGTCATTCTTCTTCTTGAGCTTACTGTGGTCTGTGGATTGTATCTTAGGTAATTCGAGCTTTTGGGCTAATATCCACTTATCAATGTCAACTCTTTTCTTCAAAATAAGATGCTTGAGATCAACACATAAGATGCAATGCATCTAATTTTCCTTTGTTAGAACACTAATTAACAGTCACAGCAAACAGGTAGACTATAGCTCAGTGGGAGACCATTGACCATACAACTATGGCTTCCATATTCAGCAATGCAAGAAAATAAAACAAATGCTACAAGATAAGAATGGGCAGCTTCACCATTTACTTGGCAGACTTGTACACTAGCAATGGCATCTCTCATTATCTGAGATATACTGGCTTACTGAAACATAGAAAACTAAAACACAATTTAAAAAATGAATAATTCTCCTCTCAAAAGGAATAACAAATTTAGCAGGTTATGATCTCAGTGTAACACGTGGGATTTTCCATTTTCGTTTGGTTTCAGGCGTCTATAAAACTATATTTGGAATAATAACCACATGAGTCCTGCACTTCCATTTGAGCAATCTTGGAGACAAGTCAAGAAGAAACATAGGGAGGAGATGAAGCCAGTGAAGCCACTGCACATAGCTGATGTAACCGGATGAAACGATGTGTCTTAGGGTTCCTTTCTTGTGTAGTACTGGCGGAGATTTGCCAAGGAGAGGTAGGAGAAGAGATGAATATTTATAAGATAACAAAGATGTACTGATGTCGTTCCTTCACATCTTTCTGCCCCTTCTCCTTCTCACTCCTTCCTTTCTTTTGCCCCTGTCCCTGCCTTTCTTCCTGTGATTCTTTATATCCTGCATTGGAGGGCAGGGTAAGGCCAGCGGTATCTTCTGCGCTTTACTTCCCATCTACTGCAAGCCTGTCTTTTCATGCAAAAAAAACAGCAAGAACCCCACCTCCAGCACTCCTCCTGCCTCTATAATCTCAGGTGGCATGCACATACATATTTGGCAAAAAAAAAATATCAAGTTTACTTGAAGAGTGCTCCTAAAATTAGAGTAAAGGGTAGTAAAGTGGACTAGATGTCCAACTTCTTGTTTGGACCTCCTCCTTGTCTTACTCTTCTTCTGAACACCATCCTGGCTAACTTGTGAGAGCATCAAGACCAACACCAGCCCCAAACAAGGTTTGGAAGCAGACATCTCCACTATGCCCCTTAATCTTAAGATCTCATCCCTCTAATGAATCCTCAGTTCAGTGTCAGTCAAGGTTTCTTGACACTGTTTCCATCCTGATATTTAAATTGAACAAGCTTGTGTGATTTCTACTTCATTTTTTTTCTTCTTTGTATGTAAAGGAAATCCTTGTTGCAATACTAAATGGTATTATCTGTATTTATCTGTAAAAAAAATCATATGCTACAATATTGTTTTGAAATACATACATGTGTCTACAGCCCTACCCTCTGGAACATGTACAATGTCTTCCGAAAGCACATACATACAACCTAAAAACCATTGAAAACCTCAACTTTTTTCCATAGAGAAAACTCAGTGCATTTATATAAAATAAAGCATTCAGCATTGACATTGCACTGTGTGAGGGTCCGTGAGCACATATTGTTGATCCAAAACAGCCTCCTATTAAGCCCCATCCTCCTCATGCTTCCTGTGAAACCTCATCTGGACAATAGGACTAGAAGAATATGTAGGTTATTAAGGTTATAACTTGTTCTGCTTAGTTAATATAACTCTCTTAGAATAGTCCTTAGTATGTAGTCCAAACCTTGTAAACATCAATTAGTCATTTTTAAGATGTGTTTCAGATTCAGAGCACCACTAGTCAAAAGTACTTTCTATTCAAGATATTGACATTATCATAAACACCTCACACTCATTTTCTTGCATACAAACTTCAAGTAGCCCCAGAATTAGCCCTAGGATGCCCTGATCTCACTATGGATCAGGTAGAGACCCTTTGCTGGATTTTCAATTATTTTTTTAATTTTATTTTTCTTGGATATTTTATGTATTTACATTTCAAATGTTATCCCCTTCCCCCCTCTCCCATACCCCCTCCCTCTGCTTCTATGAAGATGCTTCCACTCCCACCCACCCACTCCTACCTCAACACCCTGGCATTCCCCAACAGTGTGGGTATTTGCTTTTATTAGCATGCTAGCTACATAACTCTTCCCTCTAGGGAATCTTACAGACTGTTAGACTTGGGCCCATGAGCCTAAAACAATTATAATGGTAACTCTAAAGAGAGTTACAAAGCATTGTTCACATCAATCAGTTTCTACCCCTGGAGCTACATTAAATCCCTCAAATTGCACAGTGCTTTACAGAGGAAGAGCAATGGAGTGGATGCGAGGGAGGCGAGCCCAATCCCTGTTACTCCACTCTTGTGAGCTAATGCTCCAGGGAATCTTTTTCTGAGCATTGACCTTCATCACTGCTCAGCTCCCAAGGTATGGATTATGCATATTTTAAATACATATTCTAATACCTCATGCTAGCCTCCACTCCCCCCACAGCCTATAATTCCTTAAATTGATTTCCTGCTGGCTTAATCACAGTGTACATGAGTAATAGCACTGAAGGTGTAGACTTGAAACCTTGCCTTTGTTTCTTGTTAATTTTGTGACAGAGGATGAAGTTGTTGTCAACCACACTGAGCCTGGGATTTTCCACTTGAACTAAATGAGGCTAAACATCACATTTATAATATAAAATTAGGAAGGAATAAGATGTTCTGTAGGAAATATGGAAAATAACCTGGCATACATTAAGCAAGATCATTGCTTACAAATTGCCTTATAAGAATGGAGAGATGGGCAAGAGCACTTCCATAGGACAGGAGTTCAATTCCTAGTACTCACACTAAGTGGCTCACAACCTCCAGTAACTGCAGTAACTGTGGGTCCAAGGAATGCAATGATTTCTTTTGGCCTTCTTTGGCACACATGAGGCACCCACATACTTAGACGCACACATACACACAAATTTAAAACAAAAATTTAATATACCTGTCTTATATAAACAAGATAATTTCCCTTTTTGGTTCCAACTTGGAAATATATTTGTCCATTGATACAAATGACTGAATATACTGTCCACAACATGGAGATGTAGAATTCTAAAACTGAAACAAGAAATCTCTAACTACTGGATGGAAAGATCAGTCAGCAAACGAAGAATGAAGTGTTTTCTAGCTGTAGAGTGCTTTTCATCTGTCCTGAGAGCACACTGCAGATATATCTGACTGTTTACACCAAAAAAGAAAAAGAAAAAGGAGGAGGAGGAGGGAGAGGAAGAGGAAGAGGAGGAGACAAAAGAACGATAGGAAGGGGAAGAGGAGGAGGAAGAGGGAGAGGGGAGGAAGAGGAGGAGGAGGAAGAGGAAGAGGAGAGGAAGAGGAGGAGGAGGAAGAGGAGGAGGAGGAGGAAGACGAAGAAGAAATAATTATTCTCCTAATGCCCTTTGCTAGCATAATCTCTGTTTATCTCTAAGTTAGCTTGAATATATTTCCAAGTTGGAACCGAAAAGGGAAATTATCTATCCTATTTTCAACACTAATATTTTAGAAAAATAGACCTTGAGAAATGATTACACGTTAAGCTGTCTTGGAAAATAAGTCAGGGAATAAATTAACTGAATGTAAACTATTTTTAGAACCATTAACAATCTGCATGACCCCAACCCTTTCCCAATGAATCTTCTAATTTGCCACATGCTATTTTATACTTTTGTTAAAATCTCTTTATGCATCCACATTACTTATTCACAGCCAGGAGATCAGAGCCCTAAAACAGAAATCACATTAAATGCTGCAGACAGAACGTGGCAAGGCTGTAAAATTACCCATCCATAGTTATGGAGCTGTTATTAACCCTGTGGCAACATGCCAATTTAGAGAAGTTATTTAAAGTTGTCACTCAAAGACTGTTAACACTCTGTGGTCCCGTATTTTCCACATCAATTACACTTGATTTATACATTTTCACTTCTATAATGCCAAATATTTGGCCATTGATAGTTCAGCTTTTTGTAGTTAGTTGTATTTAAACAGAAATTGTACTTTATACTTTGACAATAAATGCATTGTATAATTTTATGCTCTTGTGTTGAACTTTACATTGTTCCTCAATAGTCGTATTCTTTAGAAAGCACCTTCAGGGACCTCAGCTGCTACTTCCACGAGCTTGATTAGGTTAAAAATAAAGATATATGGATAGACAGACAGGTAAATAGGTAAAGTATTCTGTGTATGAATGAAGAGGGGAGTGGAGAGGGAAAGCAAGAACTATTTCTAGGTATTCTGTGATAATTATTTTTGTCAACATACTTATTCAAATATATTCAAATATATTCAAGGAATGGCAAAATGCCTCATCAGGTTTGCCACATAAGCTTGACAACCTGAGTTCCATTCCCAGAGGCCTCAACAGAAGAAAACAGCAGAGACCTGAAGTCGTTTTCTGGTCTCCATGTGTGCATACCAACTACATGAACAAACATACATACATGCATGAATGAATGCATGCACGTATGTGCACACACATACACACACATTCACATGCATATGCACATGTATGCACATGCACATACACAGACAAATAATTAAAAATATGTGTTAACACACAAAATATTGAAGAAAATAATATTTTTCTATACATTTCTTTTTTTTTCTAAAAATACATATTTTTATTAAAATTTTTGTTCACACAATATATTTTATTCACAGTTTCTTCTCTTAAAATGCCTCCCAGATCCTTCTTTTTTTTTTTTTCCAGAGCTGGGGACCGAACCCAGGGCCTTGCGGTTGCTAGGCAAGCGCTCTACCACTGAGCTAAATCCCCAACCCTCCCAGATCCTTTTTTTTTTTTTTTTTTATTATTATTAACTTGAATATTTCTTATATACATTTCGAGTGTTATTCCCTTTCCCGGTTTCCGGGCAAACATCCCCCTCCCCCCTCCCCTTCCTTATGGGTGTTCCCCTCCCCACCCTCCCCCTATTGCCGCCCTCCCCCCAACTGTCTAGTTCACTGGGGGTTCAGTCTTAGCAGGACCCAGGGCTTCCTCTTCCACTGGTGCTCTTACTAGGATATTCATTGCTACCTATGAGGTCAGAGTCCAGGGTCAGTCCATGTATAGTCTTTAGGTAGTGGCTTAGTCCCTGGAAGCTCTGGTTGCTTGTCATTGTTGTACATATGGGGTCTCGAGCCCCTTCAAGCTCTTCCAGTTCTTTCTCTGATTCGTTCAACGGGGGTCCTATTCTCAGTTCAGTGGTTTGCTGCTGACATTCGCCTCTGTATTTGCTGTATTCTGGCTGTGTCTCTCAGGAGCGATCTACACTTCTGCACTTCTTTGCTTCATCCATCTTATCTAATTGGGTGGCTGTATATATATGGGCCACGTGTGGGGCAGGCTCTGAATGGGTGTCCCTTCAGTCTCTGTTTTAATCTTTGCCTCTCTCTTCCCTGCCAAGGTATTCTTGTTCCTTTTAAAGAAGGAGTGAAGCATTCATTTTGATCATCCGTCTTGAGTTTCATTTGTTCTAGGCATCTAGGGTAATTCAGGCATTTGGGCTAATAGCCACTTATCAATGAGTGCATACCATGTATGTCTTTCTGTGATTGGGTTAGCTCACTCAGGATGATATTTTCCAGTTCCAACCATTTGCCTACGAATTTCATAAAGTCGTTGTTTTTTATAGCTGAGTAATATTCCATTGTGTAGATGTACCACATTTTCTGTATCCATTCCTCTGTTGAAGGGCATCTGGATTCTTTCCAGCTTCTGGCTATTATAAATAAGGCTGCGATGAACATAGTGGAGCACGTGTCTTTTTTATATGTTGGGGCATCTTGTGGGTATATGCCCAAGAGAGGTATAGCTGGATCCTCAGGCAGTTCAATGTCCAATTTTCTGAGGAACCTCCAGACTGATTTCCAGAATGGTTGTACCAGTCTGCAATCCCACCAACAATGGAGGAGTGTTCCTCTTTCTCCACATCCTCGCCAGCATTTGCTGACACCTGAGTTTTTGATCTTAGCCATTCTCACTGGTGTGAGGTGAAATCTCAGGGTTGTTTTGATTTGCATTTCCTGATGACTAAAGATGTTGAACATTTCTTTAGGTGTTTCTCAGCCATTCGGCATTCCTCAGCTGTGAATTCTTTGTTTAGCTCTGAACCCCATTTTTAATAGGGTTATTTGTCTCCCTCGGTCTAACTTCTTGAGTTCTTTGTATATTTTGGATATAAGGCCTCTATCTGTTGTAGGATTGGTAAAGATCTTTTCCCAATCTGTTGGTTGCCGTTTTGTCCTAACCACAGTGTCCTTTGCCTTACAGAAGCTTTTGCAGTTTTATGAGATCCCATTTGTGATTCTTGATCTTAGAGCATAAGCCATTGGTGTTTTTTCAGGAAATTTTTTTCCAGTGCCCATGTGTTCAGATGCTTCCCTAGTTTTTCTTCTATTAGTTTGAGTGTGTCTGGTTTGATGTGGAGGTCCTTGATCCACTTGGACTTAAGCTTTGTACAGGGTGATAAGCATGGATCGATCTGCATTCTTCTACATGTTGACCTCCAGTTGAACCAGCACCATTTGCTGAAAATGCTATCTTTTTCCATTGGATGGATTTGGCTCCTTTGTCAAAAATCAAGTGACCATAGGTGTGTGGGTTCATTTCTGGGTCTTCAATTCTGTTCCATTGGTCTATCTGTCTGTCTCTGTACCAATACCATGCAGTTTTTATCACTATTGCTCTGTAATACTGCTTGAGTTCAGGGATAGTGATTCCCCCTGAAGTCCTTTTATTGATGAGGATAGTTTTAGCTATCCTGGGTCTTTTGTTATTCCAGATGAATTTGCAAATTGTTCTGTCTAACTCTTTGAAGAATTGGATTGGTATTTTGATGGGGATTGCATTGAATCTGTAGATCGCTTTTGGTAAAATGGCCATTTTACTATATTAATCCTGCCAATCCATGAGCATGGGAGATCTTTCCACCTTCTGAGGTCTTCTTCAATTTCGTTCTTCAGTGTCTTGAAGTTCTTATTGTACAGATCTTTTACTTGCTTGGTTAAAGTCACACCGAGGTACTTTATATTATTTGGGTCTATTATGAAGGGTGTCGTTTCCCTAATTTCTTTCTCGGCTTGTTTCTCTTTTGTTTAGAGGAAGGCTACTGATTTATTTGAGTTAATTTTATACCCAGCCACTTTGCTGAAGTTGTTTATCAGCTTTAGTAGTTCTCTGGTGGAACTTTTGGGATCACTTAAATATACTATCATATCATCTGCAAATAGTGATATTTTGACTTCTTCTTTTCCGATCTGTATCCCCTTGACCTCCTTTTGTTGTCTGATTGCTCTGGCTAGAACTTCAAGGACTATATTGAATAAGTAGGGAGAGAGTGGGCAGCCTTGTCTAGTCCCTGATTTTAGTGGGATTGCTTCAAGTTTCTCTCCATTTAGTTTAATGTTAGCCACTGGTTTGCTGTATATGGCTTTTACTATGTTTAGGTATGGGCCTTGAATTCCTATTCTTTCCAGGACTTTTATCATGAAGGGTGTTGAATTTTGTCAAATGCTTTCTCAGCATCTAATGAAATGATCATGTGGTTTTGTTCTTTCAGTTTGTTTATATAATGGATCACGTTGATGGTTTTCCGTATATTAAACCATCCCTGCATGCCTGGGATGAAGCCTACTTGATCATGGTGGATGATTGTTTTGATGTGCTCTTGGATTCAGTTTGCCAGAATTTTGTTGAGTATTTTTTTGCGTCGATGTTCATAAGGGAAATTGGTCTGAAGTTCTCTTTCTTTGTTGGGTCTTTGTGTGGTTTAGGTATAAGAGTAATTGTGGCTTCATAGAAGGAATTGGTAGTGCTCCATCTGTTTCAATTTTGTGGAATAGTTTGGATAATATTGGTATGAGGTCTTCTATGAAGGTCTGATAGAATTCTGCACTAAACCCGTCTGGACCTGGGCTCTTTTTGGTTGGGAGACCTTTAATGACTGCTTCTATTTCCTTAGGAGTTATGGGGTTGTTTAACTGGTTTATCTGTTCCTGATTTAACTTCGGTACCTGGTATCTGTCTAGGAAGTTATCCATTTCCTGCAGATTTTCAAGTTTTGTTGAATATAGGCTTTTATAGTAAGATCTGATGATTTTTTGAATTTCCTCTGAATCTGTAGTTATGTCTCCCTTTTCATTTCTGATTTTGTTAATTTGGACACACTCTCTGTGTCCTCTCGTTAGTCTGGCTAGGGGTTTATCTATCTTGTTGATTTTCTCAAAGAACCAACTTTTGGTTCTGTTGATTCTTTCTATGGTCCTTTTTGTTTCTACTTGGTTGATTTCAGCTCTGAGTTTGATTATTTCCTGCCTTCTACTCCTCCTGGGTGTATTTGCTTCTTTTTGTTCTAGAGCTTTTAGGTGTGCTGTCAAGCTGCTGACATATGCTCTTTCCTGTTTCTTTCTGCAGGCACTCAGCGCTATGAGTTTTTCCTCTTAGCACAGCTTTCATTGTGTCCCATAAGTTTGGGTATGTTGTACCTTCATTTTCATTAAATTCTAAAAGTTTTTAATTTCTTTCCTTATTTCTTCCTTGACCAGGTTATCATTGAGTAGAGCATTGTTCAATTTCCACGTATATGTGGGCATTCTTCCCTTATTGTTATTGAAGACCAGCTTTAGGCCGTGGTGGTCCGATAGCACGCATGGGATTATTTCTACCTTTCTGTACCTGTTGAGGCCCGTTTTTTGACCAATTATATGGTCAATTTTGGAGAAAGTACCATGAGGAGCTGAGAAGAAGGTATATCCTTTTGCTTTAGGGTAGAACGTTCTATAAATATCCGTTAAGTCCATTTGGCTCATGACTTCTCTTAGTCTGCTACGTCTCTGTTTAATTTCTGTTTCCATGATCTGTCCATTGATGAGAGTGGGGTGTTGAAATCTCCTACTATTATTGTGTGAGGTGCAATGTGTGTTTTGAGCTTTAGTAAGGTTTCTTTACATTATGTAGGTGCCCTTGTATTTGGGGCATAGATATTTAGGATTGAGAGTTCATCTTGGTGGATTTTTTCCTTTGATGAATATAAAGTGTCCTTCCTTATCTTTCTTGATGACTTTTAGTT
Organism: Rattus rattus; assembly: GCF_011064425.1. Lineage (NCBI taxonomy): Eukaryota > Metazoa > Chordata > Mammalia > Rodentia > Muridae > Rattus > Rattus rattus. Next base: position 144,648,804 of record NC_046156.1, on the reverse strand, counting down.
GAAAATTGATTTTATTTGATATTAGAATGGCTACTCCAGCTTGCTTCTTCCGACCATTTGCTTGGAAAGTTGTTTCCCAGCCTTTCACTCTGAGGTAGTGTCTGTCTTTGTCTCTGAGGTGTGTTTCCTGTAGGCAGCAGAATGCAGGGTCCTCGTTATGTATCCAGTTTGTTAATCTATGTCTTTTTATTGGGAGTTGAGGCCATTGATGTTGAGAGATATTAAGGAATAGTGATTATTGCTTCCTGTTATATTCATATTTGGATGTGAGGTTGTGTTTGTGTGCTTTTCTTCTCTTTGTTTTGTTGCCAAGACGATTAGTTTCTTGCCTCTTCTAGGGTATAGCTTGCCTCCTTATGTTGGGCTTTACCATTTATTATCCTTTGTAGTGCTGGATTTGTAGAAAGATATTGTGTAAATTTGGTTTTGTCATGGAATATCTTGGTTTCTCCATCTATGTTAATTGAGAGTTTTGCAGGATACAGTAGCCTGGGCTGGCATTTGTGTTCTCTTAGGGTCTGTATGACATCAGTCCAGGATCTTCTGGCCTTCATAGTTTCTGGCGAAGAAGTCTGGTGTGATTCTGATAGGTCTGCCTTTATATGTTACTTGACCTTTTTTCTTTACTGCTTTTAATATTCTTTCTTTATTTTGTGCGTTTAGTGTTTTGACTATTATGTGACGGGAGGTGTTTCTTTTCTGGTCCAATCTATTTGGAGTTCTGTAGGCTTCTTGTATGCCTATGGGTATCTCTTTTTTTAGGTTAGGGAAGTTTTCTTCTATGATTTTGTTGAAGATATTTACTGGTCCTTTGAGCTGGGAGTCTTCACTCTCTTCTATACCTATTATCCTTAGGTTTGATCTTCTCATTGAGTCCTGGTTTTCCTGTATGTTTTGGACCAGTAGCTTTTTCCGCTTTACATTATCTTTGACAGTTGAGTCAATGATTTCTATGGAATCTTCTGCTCCTGAGATTCTCTCTTCCATCTCTTGTATTCTGTTGGTGAAGCTTGTATCTACAGCTCCTTGTCTCTTCTTTTGTTTTTCTATATCCAGGGTTGTTTCCATGTGTTCTTTCTTGATTGCTTCTATTTCCATTTTTAATTCCTTCAACTGTTTGATTGTGTTTTCCTGGAATTCTTTCAGGGATTTTTTTGATTCCTCTCTGTAGGCTTCTACTTGTTCTCTAAGGGAGTTCTTCATGTCTTTCTTGAAGTCCTCCAGCATCATGATCAAATATGATTTTGAATCTAGATCTTGCTTTTCTGGTGTGTTTGGATATTCCATGCTTGTTTTGGTGGGAGAATTGGGCTCCGATGATGCCATGTAGTCTTGGTTTCTGTTGCTTGTGTTCCTGCGCTTGCCTCTCGCCATCAGATTATCTCTAGTGTTACTTTTTCCTGCAATTTCTGACAGTGGCTAGACTGTCCTATAAGCCTGTGTGTCAGGAGTGCTGTAGACCTGTTTTCCTGTTTTCTTTCAGCCAGTTATGGGGACAGAGTGTTCTGCTTTCGTGTGTGTAGTTTTGCCCCTCTACAGGTCTTCAGCTGTTCCTGTGGGCCTGTGTCTTGAGTTCACCAGGCAGGTCACTCGCAGCAGAAAAGTTGGTCTTACCTGTGGTCCCAAGGCTCAAGTTCGTTCGCGGGGTGCTGCCCATGGGTTCTCTGCGGTGGCAGCAACGGGGAAGATCTGCGCCGCCTCTTCCGGGAGCCTCCGTGCACCAGGGTTCCAGATGGCCTCCGGTGTTTTCCTCTGGAATCAGTAATGTGTGCAGAGAGCAGTCTCTTCTGGTTTCCCAGGCGTGTCTGCCTCTCTGAAGGTTTAGCTCTCCCTCCCACGGGATTTGGGTGCAGAGAACTGTTTATCCGGTCTGTTTCCTTCAGGTTCCGGCGGTGTCTCAGGCAGGGCTCCTGCCTCTCCTGGGCCCTCTCCCACGGGAGCCCAGAGGCCTTATACAGTTTCCTCTTGGGCCAGGGATGTGGGCAGGGGTGGGCAGTGTTGGTGGTCTCTTCCGCTCTGCAGTCTCAGGAGTGCCCACCTGACCAGGCGGTGAGGTCTCTCTCCCACGGGTTTTGGGAGCAGAGAGCTGCTGCGGGCCGGGATCCACCTTCTATACATTTCTTAAAGATTTTTTTATTATAGGATAATTGAACAAATTTCCATTTAAAAAGTACAAAAGTGTAAAAAATAATATGCATGTACTCAGTCTTTCTTGATAAATTTAAATGCTATCAAAGTGAAAAGAAAGAAAACAGATGCAAAGATTCAAGAAATTACTACCAGTTAATTTGTATCATAAACAAACAAAAAAAAAAACTCTTAAAATTCCTTTTGTAGGACTTCAGGGGGAATCACTATCCCTGAACTCAAGCAGTATTAGAGAGCAATAGTGATAAAAAAACTGCATGGTATTGGTACAGAGACAGACAGATAGACCAATGGAACAGAATTGAAGACCCAGAAATGAACCCACACCCCTATGGGCACTTGATCTTTGACAAAGGTGCCAAAACCATCAAATGGAAAAAAGATAGCATTTTCAGCAAATGATGCTGGTTCAACTGGAGGTCAACATGTAGAAGAATGCAGATCGATCCATGCTTATCATCCTGTACAAAGCTTAAGTCCAAGTGGATCAAGGATCTCCACATCAAACCAGATACACTCAAACTAATAGAAGAAAAACTAGGGCAGCATCTGGAACACATGGGCACTGGAAAAAATTTCCTGAAAAAAACACCAATGGCTTATGCTCTAAGATCAAGAATCGACAAATGGAATCTCATAAAACTGCAAAGCTTCTGTAAGGCAAAGGACACTGTGGTTAGGACAAACGGCAACCAACAGATTGGGAAAAGATCTTTACCAATCCTACAACAGATAGAGGCCTTATATCCAAAATATACAAAGAACTCAAAAAGTTAGACCGAGGGGAGACAAATAACCTATTAAAAAATGGGGTTCAGAGCTAAACAAAGAATTCACAGCTGAGGAATGCCGAATGGCTGAGAAACACCTAAAGAAATGTTCAACATCTTTAGTCATCAGGGAAATGCAAATCAAAACAACCCTGAGATTTCACCTCACACCAGTGAGAATGGCTAAGATCAAAAACTCAGGTGACAGCAAATGCTGGCGAGGATGTGGAGAAAGAGAACACTCCTCCATTGTTGGTGGGATTGCAGACTGGTACAACCATTCTGGAAATCAGTCTGGAGGTTCCTCAGAAAATTGGACATTGAACTGCCTGAGGATCCAGCTATACCTCTCTTGGGCATATACCCACAAGATGCCCCCAACATATAAAAAAGACACGTGCTCCACTATGTTCATCGCAGCCTTATTTATAATAGCCAGAAGCTGGAAAGAACCCAGATGCCCTTCAACAGAGGAATGGATACAGAAAATGTGGTTCATCTACACAATGGAATATTACTCAGCTATCAAAAACAACGAGTTTATGAAATTCGTAGGCAAATGGTTGGAACTGGAAAATATCATCCTGAGTGAGCTAACCCAATCACAGAAAGACATACATGGTATGCACTCATTGATAAGTGGCTATTAGCCCAAATGCTTGAATTACCCTAGATGCCTAGAACAAATGAAACTCAAGACAGATGATCAAAATGTGAATGCTTCACTCCTTCTTTAAAAGGGGAACAAGAATACCCTTGGCAGGGAATAGAGAGGCAAAGATTAAAACAGACACAGAAGGAACACCCATTCAGAGCCTGCCCTACATGTGGCCCATACGTATACAGCCACCCAATTAGACAAGATGGATGAAGCAAATAAGTGCAGGTCGACAGGAGCCGGATGTAGATCACTCCTGAGAGACACAGCCAGAATACAGCAAATACAGAGGTGAATGCCAGCAGCAAACCACTGAACTGAGAACGGACCCCCGTTGAAGGAATCAGAGAAAGAACTCGAAGAGCTTGAAGGAGCTCGAGACCCCTTATGAACAACAATGCCAAGCAACCAGAGCTTCCAGGGACTAAGCCACTACCTAAAGACTATACATGGACTGACCCTGGACTCTGACCTCATAGGTAGCAATGAATATTCTAGTAAGAGCACCAGTGGAAGGGGAAGCCCTGGGTCCTGCTAAGACTGAACCCCCAGTGAACGTGATTGTTGGGGGGAGGGCGGCAATGGGGGGAGATGGAGGGAACACCCATAAAGAAGGGAGGGGGAGGATTAGGGGATGTTTGCCCGGAAACCGGAAAGGGAATAACACTCGAAATGTAAATAAGAAACACTCAAGTTAATAAAAAAAATAAAAAAATAAAATAAAAAAATTCCTTTTGTAATTTTCTTGGTTTTATAGTAATTCTTACAAAAGTACAAGATAATTTTGAAAAATGCAAAAGCAAGATTAGACATTATGTTATTTATCATAACTGTATTGTGCATTTTTATTTACCTATCTGGAGAAGAGGTAGGGCTGTGAGGTGAAGGAAGATCAGAGAGAGGAACTGTGGCTGGTGTTCCCAAACAGGCCAGACCAGCTGTTTAGCAAGCAAATTTTTTAGTGCAAAATCACATCTATTTGCTGACTTGTTGTCAGTAGCTATTTTAGCTACACACTTGAGTAGATATCATGCACATCAAATCATGAAGGATTTTTAATTCTGTTTTTTTCATTTTTATCAAAATATAATTATTTTCTCCTTCCCTTTCCTCCCTCCCAACTTTCCCATATACTCTTCCTTAATCTCTTTCATATTCATAGTCTCTCTTTTCATTAATTGTTACTAATGTGTGTGTGAGTATATTGTGTGTTCCTAAACATGTAAATACAACCTGCTAAGTCTATATAATGTTATTTTTACACGCACATATATTTGAAGATGCGTGAGTGTGCGTGTGCGTGTGTTTTTAGGGCTATTTGGTACTGGATAACCAACTGCTATACTCTCCCCTGAGAAAGACTATTTCTCCTGCTCTCGGCATCTTTAGTTGCCTATAGTTCTTTGTATAGGGTTGAGGCCTCCTGGACTTTCTCCATACACACAACATATCTATTGGTTCATTGCTGGTCATCTCATGTTTAGGTAGTCATGTTGGTGGGAACTATACATGTGCTTCTTGCATACCTAAGACACACAATCTCAGAGCAAGGTGTTTCTTCCTCCGCCTCTTACCATTTTTCCATAATCCTTAGGTGCAGGAGTTGCCTTCTTTGGACTGGGCTCCATGACTATGCATTTTGATTGGTTGTGGTTTTCTGTGATTAATGTTCTCTGTCCATTGCGAAGAGGACTTTTCTTGATAAGAGGTGAGCACTACACTTACCTGTGAATATAAGAACAAAACTTTTGAATATATGTAGGAATTTGCTGGTTTAGTAAAGTGTCAGTTGAAGGTTCTGCTCCTGGATCCATAACAGCCTTGTGTATTTGGCTACGTTTCCAGGATCAGACATGATTTCCTTCTTATTGAGTGAGTCTTAAGTGTAATTATCAGGGTGTTGCTTAACTTTGAGCTGTGTTTGCTCTACCTTACACTTAGTGATAGTGCCATGCTTCCCACTGCTGTGGCCCTTAGGCATCAGCTAGGTAGGACTTTTGGCTGCTTCTCTCCTTTGGAATCTTGTATGGTGCCTCCTAGAACCATGAAAGCTTGTCTTCAGATAGTAGACTTTCAGTTAAGTTTTAGCTTAGGTCCTCTGGGCCCTGTGTCTGAAGTGCATGTTCTCTTCAGCAATCTACTTCCTCCTGTGGGGTGGGGTTGGGATAGAGTAAGGACCAAGAGTCATAGCAGTGGCTTGAAATGATTTGGGAGTCCCTTGGACACCCTGACCAACAACTCCAAAGTAGGCTTCTCATGCCTAGTAATAAAACCACTCTTACTCCAGCTAAGTGTGGGCAACGGTCTCCATGACTAGCTAACACCTTCCCAGCTATGCTCTGAGAACTGCCGCACCATGTTCGCTGCTGACTTTTTCCCAAGACCTACATTCTTTCCCCTGACTGGCTTTGCTAAATGGCTCTGCAACCTTCCATCCTGAGAACGCCTTTATCACCCCCCAACCCCCCTACCCCCACACACACCCTACGGCTGGCTCTGCTGACTACTAACTGCCATGTGGCTGTGCCCTCTCTCTTGCCCACCTGAATCACCTGGAATGGAAATACCAAGCCATCTTAATATTTAAAATCTGACAGATGTCACAACCACTGGGCCTGGAATCTATTGTCCTAAACTGATCAGCCGTTCTATGCTGGAACTCTTCCAGTGGAGGACGCTACCACAGGATCTAAACTGAACTAGCCAAGCTACTTGTTGCCTGTCTCCTTCCTCCTCCACCTGGCTAAAAAAGGCTTTCCATAGTGTGCCCTCCTCTTCCTCTCTGGGACCTGGAAACCCACCTCCATATCTTCTCCGAAAGATTAGTTTCTGCCATCTTTATTTAGAGAACCAAATAATTAGGGAAACTCGCCCTACACTTAGTGTCTGGGTTTTGTTAGATTATCTTTGGCCTTTGGAAAGAGCATTATCATCCTATGGGCATTTTTAGTTGAACTATGTATGTGTATCTAGACACAGGCTTACATGTATAATAGGTGTTTATAGGCAGTTAATAGTATGAGTATGATATATGTAAAATAGCATCCTTCTGATATTTTTTTAATTTTGCAAGATTTATTGTTAACAATTTTTATAAAAATAAAAAATGAGAGTACACCATGAAATTTAACTGCCTCTAGGCTGGGAAGATAGCTCAGAGGCCAGAAGCAGGTGGGAGGACTCTGCTCTTGGAGAGGACTGGACTGCAACCCCAGCAGCACAGGGCTTGTGGTCATCTCTATCACTAGTTCTAAGAGACCCAAAATCCTCTTCTCCTCAGGACCAGATCATGGTGAACACACATATGCATCCACACATACACATAAATGTTGTTTCTTGTTTGTTTGTTTGTTTGTAGACAGGGTTTCTCTGCATGGCCCTGGCTGTCCTGAAACTCATTTTGCAGACTGGCTGGTCTTGAACTCAGAGATGTGCCTGCTTCTTGCCTCCCCATGGTGGGATCAATGGTGTGCGCCACCAACTTGCCCCATGTAAGTATATATTTTTAGGAAGAGTGTGTGGAGAGGACTGTGAGAGGGCCTGACAGGTCAAGCATTTGCTGCCCAAGCCTGAAGATCTGAGTTTAATTCCCAGAACCCACGAAAGGTAGGAGCGAACCTGAGGCCTACAGAGGCCAGAAGCAGACATCAGATCTCCTAGAATCGAAGCCACAGATGGCTCCAAACTGCTACATATACACTGGAAATCAAATCTAGGTCCTCTGGAAGAGCAGCCAGTGTTTTTAACTATGGCGCTCACACACTCCCCCCGCTCCCACGCCATTATAAAAACTGAATTCCTGTGTGGTCCTGCATGACCCTAGCGTACTAAATCGTGCTGTAACTGGACACGTGTACTGTCATAACAACACAGAATGGTGAGTCGTACGCAACTCAGCCGTCACTATATAAGGACCACTTCTTTAGACCTCACGACTGGCTGTTTTGAGAGACATTTCCATCTTGAGTTCCCATGAAAACAGAACTTTCCATGTCAGAAGGGGTATCCCCTGTAGGACCAGGGTCCCCCACTTCCTGCACCTGCTCCTGCTCGTGTGTCTGCTCTGCATCACCTTTCATCTCACTCTCCTGGTCTTCCGCCTCCACAGGCTTATCCGAGGCTGGCCCTGCAGCTTCATCTTCATTTTCGTGGACAAAGCTGCAAATCATGTTGGGTCTATAGGAGAAGTCATTGTCCTTCATCTGCAGCCATTCGACACCATCTATGTTTTCTTCTCCTTCCTTCTTTTCTGTCAGGAGAGTCCACGTCATGCTGAGCTTCTTCATGGTGTGGCATTTGTACTTCAGCACCGTTTTATCATTCTCTTCTGGATCCACCCGTTCAACACCTTCTTCAAATATAACACAGGTCCCAAGAGTATCTTCATATTCCCCAGCAAAAACGTAGCTGTCCACTTGCAGGATGGGCCTCTCGATGTCAATTCCCAAAATCTTGCATTTATTTTCACATTTGGAGAGAAAGTCTGTATCAATAATTCCTGACAATTCCACCAGAACAAACTGCTCCTCCTCTATCTCCTCTTCTTCCTCCTCCTCATCTTCGTCCTCCCAACTGGGATCCACTGCCACCGCCATAGCGCTCAGAGACTCCATCGCTGGCCTCCTTCTGATATTTTACACTTCTCCTTCCTGAGGGACTTTTTAAGAGGTAGTAGTAATCACACTACTCATTCTGGTTGTCAATATGCTCATTCTGGAGAGAAACCATGTAGCCTACAAATCTTATAATCTTCATAAAAAGAAATTTAGCAGACCTCTGGTTTAGCCTAGAAAGATTTTAACTTTTGTCAGTAATAATTGCTCACAAGTATTGCTCTTTCATTTATTGCATCTTTTCCAATGCTCATACTGAAGGAAAGCAAAAGCCTCGTCCCATTCCTTTTGGTGTAGACCAAGGAAAGGGTTTCAGTTTCTAAAATGCTATAATGGTTTCCCAAACACCCACTGAAGCTAACTCACTTCACATCCTGCTCACTGCCCTCTCTGAGTCACCCCTCCCACAATCCTATCCCCATCCCCCTCCCCTTTTCCTCTGAGTAGGTGGGATACCTTTGGGTATCCCCCGATCTGACATTTCAGGTCTGTAAGAGGCTGTGCTTCCTCTCCTACTAAGGCCAGACAAGGCAGGCCAGCTAGAAGAACATATTCCACATACAGCTTTTGGGATAGCCCTGACATGAAGACTGAGCTGCACATCTGCCACGTATGTGTGGGAGGTCTAGGTCCAGCCCAGGTATGTTCTTTGGTTGTTGGTTCAGTCTTTGAGAGCCTCAAGAACCCAGGTTAGTTGGCTGTTGCTCTTCCTGTGGAGTTCCTATCCCACTCAGGGCCTGTAATCCTTCCTTCTATTCTTCCATGAGTCTCCAAGTGCCATTCACTGTTTTGCTGTGGGTATATGGATATGTTTGACTCAGCTGAAGGGTGGAGTCTCTCAGAAGGCCATGCCAGGCTCCTATGTGCAAGCGTAACAGAGCATCATTAATAGTGTCAAGGGTCGGTACTTGCCCATGAGATGGGTCTCAAGTTGGGCCAGTTGTTGGTTTGCCATTACCTCAGTCTCTGCTCCATCCCCTGTGCCTGCATATCATGTAGACAGAATAAATTTAATGAAAATAAAAGGAAAAAAATGTACCATTCTATAGATTACAAATAATTTCCTAGTAAGACACCATTAAAATTATATAACATCTGTATGATGGTAATTGTGTATGTAACACACACACACATTCATATATATATATATGTATATATATATATATATATACACACATATATATATACACACATATATATACACACACATATATATACACACACACATATATATGCATACATATATATCTATGTTTTCAGAGTTAACATTTGTAATTCAGAAACCAATTGCTATGCTTTTACCCGGGGAAGACTATTTCTCTCACTCTCACCATCACTTACTTACTTACTTACTTACCTGTAATTCTTTGAATAGGGTTGAGACCTCCTGAGATTTCCCATCCATACAAGCATGTGGATTGGTTCATTCTTGTTCAGTTCATGTTTGGGCATTACCAGGATCATTCTGATTTTCAGGTGCCCTGTACACGTTCCCAGAAGATTTAGGCTATGTATAGGCTTCAGTAAGGTAACACCAGTTGGCTCTTTCTAAAGACAAAGAGTTTTAGCTATAGATGGGACCTTATTATTGTGATCTCCTGGTTGGAGGACAAGAACATTGCCAAGCAACTTAGAGTACATATGTCAGCATAGCACCGTCCAACTGGACTAAGACTCAAAATTCCTGACACAGACTCTTTGACTGAACATATTAACAACAAAACAAGTAGTGTGGTGACAAACTCAAATACCAAGAATCTTCCTTAAATATATCACCAGGGTTTGATATACATGATCCCTATGCTGATACATGTGCAAATTCACCCTACATATTGTAATGCACACATTCCAAGAAAACTCAGCAAGCATCTACAGTTCAAACTCTTTGAGTGCATGTTTCTTTAAGTTAAGATAACATTTGATCTGAATTGCTCACCCAAATGGCCTTAGCTCTTAAGTATTCAAACAAGAAAACAGGACCCAGGTGTGATTTTAAAATTACATTGTTCCTAGAGCGTGATCATTTCATCTAGATAACTGACAATCTTTCAGAAATGTAAATTGGAAAGGGACATTTTCATGAGGATTTTTATTTGTCATGGAGCATTAGAGGGACATCGGCATCTGTACACACCTTGGATCACATCCAAATGATAATATTGATCAAACTAACAAGATTGTCTGGAAAATGAGATGGTGAAACTGAAATAGTCTGGCTGCTGGAGCTGAGGTCAGGGAATAGTTTTAGCAAATGTTTTAGATGTATCTCATGAAGGTTATGAACATTTTCACCGAAATCAAGACTCTGCTTTATAATTGGTATTCAATATGTAACTATTCCCTTCCTAATTTTAGTGAATTAATGGTAATTTCTAACCTTCACAAGAGAATTTGTTTTCCACTAAGAGTCTCATTAACAGGATCTATAAAAATAGGATTCTAACCAACTAAAAATAGTAAATGTTAATAGACAATTCTGAAACTTTTAAATGCATGCTGTGATATTAATAATGAGGGCTAACAGGTTTATCATTCATTACTTATTTATATAGATCATGACTAAAGAGCCAGGAAAAACTATTAAGAAAATGTAATTCCTGTCTTTTAAAATAAATTCAACAATGTGGTAAACTGTGTGGTCAGCTATAAATTTCAAAAATATTAGGGTTTAAATATATGTTTTAAACTGTAGAATTCATCAAGTAAATATGAGATGTGCCTCGAATCAGTTTTAAGGGTACTTTCACTACCCTTGCCAGAGGTAACATGAAGAAAGGAATATTAGAATATTTTCTACTCAATATATTTAGCCTTTCAATTTCTTTTTCTCTTTTCTGTTTTTAACTCACTCCAATTCTTCTCATACATGTTTTTGTTTTGTTTGTTGGGGGTTTTTATTCTTTCATAGTTTAGTTTTCTTAAACATGCCAGATGGATCATTCTATTAGAAATAGTAATAATAATAATAATAATAATAATAATAATAATAACAACAACAACAATAGTCATCTAAAAAGCTAGTCAGGTTAATCCCATCGTCTATAAATACTGTAATCCCTTGACTTCTATAAAGTTGTTTTGGGCCTATGCTCTTATAACATCCAGAAGTTTATAGGCAATGCTTTTTTTAAGATTTATAAGACTCTTATTAATGCATGTTTTCTACTTGAGAAAACATTTAAATCTCAGACTGTAAGTGAAATGGCTAAATAACAATTTTAGATACACTGTGTAATGGCACCTAAAACTAAAACAAAGAGATGTAGCTAAAACTTTAATAAGCAAGTCTCTTAAAATAGGGTTTTATCAAATACTCCTAAAGTCAGAAAGTGTCAGGGAAGAAAGCAGAACAACTGAACATGGGTGAAGAAGATTGGAAAATGAGGTGATACAGGAAATCCAGCAAAGCACAAGCTGAGATTAAATAGAAGTGGACCACAAACATCAATTAAGAGCCTGTGGTGATCAAACTTAATTTTAAGAAAAAAGAGTACACTGATCTTCATGGATATGTGTTTATAAAACAAAAGGCAATGTGGGAAGTCAATAAATGGGAGACTATCCATCCACTCTGGCAATGAATGTCAGAGGGCTAGAGCAGTGCTTCAGTCACAAAACAGACTGCACAAGAAAATGGTTCCCATCTATTCAGTAAATAAAAATATGACACATGAAATAATAGGATACTACTGAAGGCTGCATAAATGGGAATGCCTAACTGTAAACATTTATATTAGAAAATAAAAATTATTAGATGCAGCATCCTGACCTACATGAAAAAGCTTTAAAAAATGAAATCCAGAATAAATAAAAATAAATAAATATAACTATAAATGTAGAAATAGAATCAGGAAGTTGACAGTCAAGTAAAGTTGAAAAGTCAAAAGTTATTTCCTTGAAAAGAACAACAAAATTGGTAACACTCTATTTAATCAGAATTTTTTAAATTTTATTTAATCTTTTTTTTATACTCCAGATTTTATCCCCGCCCTAAGTCCACCCTCTGATTGTTCCCGCTCCAATACTTCCTCCCCAACCCCTATCTCCACGGGGATATCCCCACCCCTCACCCCCACCCCCACCCTACCAGATCTCTAAACTCCCCAGGGCCTCTAGTCTCTTGGGGGTCTCTGACTGAACTAGTCTCTGACTGAAGCCAGAACCTTACAGTCCCCTGGTGTATATGTGTTGTGGTCCTCATATCAGCTGGTGTATGCTGCCTGTTTGGTGGTCCAGTGTCTAGAAATCTCAGGGGTCCAGGTCAACTGAGACTCCTGGTCCTCCTAAAGGGTCGCCCTCCTCCTCAACTTCCTCCAGCATTTCCCTAATTTAGCCACAAGAGTGAGTAGCTTCTGTTCATTGGCTGGGTGCAATTATCTGCATCTGACTCTTTCAGCTGCTTGGCTGGTTTTTCAGAATGCAATCGTGATAGGTCCCTTTTTGTGAATGCCCCATAGCCTCAGTAATGGTGTCAGGCCTTGGGGCCTCCCCTTCACCATGGTACTGCAGGGTATCTTTATCTCAGAGGTTTCACGCTGCCCCCAAGTACTCTTAGACCCAGGCAATCCATGAGCCATTCCAACATGGCACCTTGATAAGCTGGTCCCTAGAGTCAGTTCTGGCACCTGTGGAGCCATATGGAACTAACCATAATTTATCTCTGATTAGTATCTCTCCCAGTGGCTTTCTGCTAGCCACTAACTCTCTGGTTCCCGGTAAAATCAAGACTCAACAAACTGTAACCCAACAATCAGATTTATAGGTTAAATTCTCAATCCATAATACATCCACACAATAAACTCACAACCAATTGATAAGGATATAAACTGCCCACCTAGGTAAGATAAATTTGCCTATAGAAATCCATCCCCTAAGAAATATACATAAGTACCTTGGCAACTCAAGACCACCTGGATCTGGGTCATCCTTCTCCATCTCCATCTTGATTCTCCTCCTCCTTCCCCCTCTCTCCTACCTTACAAAAGCATTGTCCCTGCCTTATTTTTCTTTTTTACTGTCCAATCATGGCCTTACACTTACTTGTGCCAGCCCTCACCTACATATAGACATCAACTTACGGGGGGGCAGGGGGGCATTTCATCTAAAGTCTTTCCCTTTGAGTCCTAAGAGTCTTTCACTTCCTAGATCTACTAGAGGCTCCACTCACCTTCTACCTCTCGAGGCTGCCCGTTTCCATTCTTTCTGCTGGTCCTCAGGGCTTCAGTCCTTTTCCCCCACCCAATACCAGACCATGTTCCCCTCTTTCACACCCTGTCCCCTTTCCTTCCCCCTTGTGTGTTCTCCCTCCCTCCCTTCCCCCTTGTGGTTGCTTTCTTCTCCCTCCCAAGGGTTCCTCACTTGGGCCCTTCTGCTTGTTGAACTTTTTGAGTTCTGTGGACTGTATCTTGAGTATTCTGAATGTGTTTTGACTAATATCCACATAATACTAAGTACATACCATTCATGTCCCTTTGAGTCTGAGTTACTTCACTCAGGATGGTATTTTCTATATCTATCGCTTTGCCTGCAAACTCAGGATGTCCTCCTTATTAATAGCTTAGTAACATACCACATTTTCTGTAGCCTTTCTTTTCTCCTGGGACATCTGGATTGTTTCTAGCTTCAACAACAAAATGGAACACCTTCCCCTGTGGCCTGGTGGGGTATCTTTTGGGTATATTCCCAAAAGCGGTATTATCAGATCTTCAGGTACATCTATTTTCAATTTTCTGAGGAACCTCTAAATTGATTTCCAGAGTGTTTGTACCAGTTTGCCATCCCACCAGCAATAGAGGAGTGTTCCTCTTTCTCCACATCATTGCCAACATGTGTTGGCATCTAAGGTTTTGATCTTAGCCATTCTAATTGGTGTAAGGTGGACTCTCAGGGTCATTTTGATTTGCACTTCCCATATCACTAAGGACTTTGAACATTGCTTTAAGTGATCCTCAACCATTCTTCTGTTGTAAATTCTCTGTTTAGTACTATATCCCATTTTTTGATCAGGTTGTTTGGTTTTTTTGGTGGTTAACTTCTTGAGTTCCTTGTAAATTTTGAATATTAGCCCTCTATTGGATGTGAGGTTAGTGAAGTTTTTTTTCCCAATATGTAGATTGCTGATTTGTCCTATTGAATATAATGGGGAAAAAGTAATTGCCAACATTAACAATGAAACAATGGTAACTGAAGATCTTGAAGACCTAAAAAGAAGATGGGGGCATTAGACAATGGTAGTGTGTGTTTGTATTACGATGTCATCCTTCACATAGGGTATAAAGTCACTGAACAGGAATAATTAGCTATGCTTTAAGAGTGAGGAAACTGGAGCTAAGAACTTACAGTTAACTTTAAAAGTTCTCATGGGCAAAAAAAAAAAAAAATATTTGTTTGAAGCCATTTTTCATTTGGCTCCAAAGCACTTGCTCTTAGATAATATGTTGCTACGGTGACATGAATATATTTTAGTTTGTTTGTAAAACAACATTGGCATGAGACTTTTGTATATCATTATCTCTTATACGCCAAATGCCAAAACTGTATATTTTTAATTAGCTGAAATGTTTCCATTATATTTTTGAAATGCCTTAAAGTTGTAGAACAATGATTTGTAGCTTAACACTTCTGGGAAAGCAATGTAATTGATGAGGAAGAAAACAAAATTTGGGTAATATAAAAATAAGCATACCCCTAATAACGGGCAAAGAGATACCTTGTGTTGTTTTTATATCAGTCAGAGAGAGAGTAGATAGCAGTCCTTTGTTGGTCCTATCTTGATGCCTGGTTTGGTGACCAAAGCTGTCTCATGCCTAGAACTCATAAAAATCAAATCAAATTAAATCCAGGCAACCCAGAGTAGGAGGAGGAAGAAAGAGACCAGTGGACTACCGTGCTATCTACAGACCTGTCCTCCAGTTCATAGCACAGATCTAGCCCTCTAGAGGGTAGTATACAGAGAACAAAAAACGACCTGGAAAAGTAGGTCACATGGCTGCTTCCATCTTGGTGAGGTTAGCAGCCAAGATGGCTGCCATTCACATACGCGTTCTATCTCAGTGAGGTCGATGTGCAATAAAGTAACAGAACAAGGAATTAAAAACAAACAAACACGCAAATACAAAACCTTGCAGGGGTTGAAGAAATAAAAGGAAGTTGGCACAGGTGGGGCATAAATACTTGATTGCCACCACGCCTTGTAGCATAGATGGAGGATGTTACCCAGGGCCTGCCATGGTCAGATTAAAGTGGGAGCCACCACAATGTCCGAGTACCTGGTGGTCAGATGAGAAAGAAAAAGAAGTGGACCAGCTCGAGCAGTATGGAGAGAGATTGAACTGAAATCTCAAGGATGAAAAGATGTAGCCTGTTGTGAGTGACCAGGCCCACCACCAAGGACCATGGTTAGGTTCCAGCCAGAGCGGCTACTGAGGGCCACATCTGAGTCTATGACATGGATCAGTGTCAATTTTGTGACTAATATTACCACTAGAGAAGTTGGGGACATCCCTGGTAGGGGTAGTCACAGGGGACCACGTGGATGTCCAGCAGCTGTGCAGAACTGGCCCTACTCCTTACTGGCTATGGTGCTCTGGAGAGCTGGCCCCACATTTCACCAGAGGCAGCACCGTACCTTACCTGGACAGCACAGGGGAGATGGCCCTGGTGGCTACAACATGGTTGAGTTGGCCTCAGGGTGGGAGTGTATAAGAGCTGAACACACACACACACGCACACACACACACACACACACACACACACACACACACATCTGTCCTAGGGTAGCATGGGTACGGAGGTGATCCTCCCTCCTGTTTCTCACCACCTCTAGTAGTCAGAGAGTTGTTCACAGGGTTGTGAGCTCCTGAGACCCATACCTGTGCCTCACCAAATGTAGCACTAGGGAGGGCAATCCCTGTACCTCATCTAAATAGCACCACAGAGCTGACCATAGTGGTGCAGTGAGGGGATGAATCAGCCCCAAGGGCAAAGCACAGGAGAGCTCACCCTCTTCTTGTCTGCTTTGAGGTAGCATGGGTGCTTGGGTGATGCCCCTCCCTCCCCTTACAATCTGCAGCAGAGATTGACCCCAGGGTCATGAGATTGGATGTCCCTGTCCATTGCCAGCTCCAGCATTGGGAGAGTGGACCCTGGTCAAGGAGGAGCAGGTGAGTCAGCCAAGACAGAGCAAGGGAGAGCTGGCCCTGCCACCCCTCTGGGATGACTTGGGGTGTGGGGATAAATACCACCCCGAACTTCTCCTCTCCACCTGCAGTAACCAGGAGAGTAGGTCTTACTCCTCACCCGGGAAACACAATGGAGCTGGCCCTGATGAGGAAGGCACAGGGGAGGCATCTCCAAGAATAGGAGATGCAGGAGAACTAGGCAAGGCTGCAGCACTTGGGAGAGACAAGGCTCCATACCTTGACAGAGCCACACTGGAGCTGGCTCTGGAAGCCTGGATGCCTGTGAGCTAGCCCTAAGGGCTAGAGAGCATTGCCTCCTGCCAATGGTGGCATTGTGTAGCCTAGCCTGAGCATTTCTGGAGAGCTCTCAACTGGTGGCGCAAATAAGAAAAAAGAAGGTAGATAAACAGCTCAGCTACCATCCATGCACGGATCCCAGCCTTTGAATTGGCCCACCTCAAATTCTACATTATCTGTGAACTGTGGTGACAAGTGAAATAGCCACCATTGTTATTCCAAAGCTGCAGGATCTCCATAATACAGGACAAGAACAGGATAACTAGGAGAAATATGGATATTGATGGTATTACGAAAAGCCAGAGATCTCGAAGCAGATCAATGACTCACTGTACATGTGCAAGTGAAGATGTGTGGACAAAGGAGAATACTATGGGGACACACTGTGACATACTACAATTTCCAAGATGAGATCTTCAGTAGTGGTGGTGGTAGCTCTCTCTCTGTGTGTGTGTGTGTGTGTGTGTGTGTGTGTGTGTGTGTGTGTGTGTGTGTGTGACAAATAATAGATAAGGAAGGGAGGGATCTGGGAGGGAGAGGGAATGGGGGTAGGGGGAGAGGGGAACATGATCTGCTATTGGGAAGGCGGGGAGGACTGAAGCCCTGAGGGCCAGCAGAAAGAATGGAAACAGGTGACCTCAAGAGGAAGGAGGTTGGCAGGACACCCCAGAATGTACCAGAGACCTGGGAGAACAGCAGGGATGGAAATGGAGAAGTGCCTGAGGAAAAGAAGTCCAAAGTAGGATCCAGCTCAAGGGGAGGCCTCAAGGCCTGATACTATTACAGAGGCTATGGGGCACTCACAAAAGAGACCTATCACAACTGCCCTCCAACAGACCCAACAAGCAACTGAGTCAGATGCAGATATGTGCACCCAACCAATGAACTGCTGACACCTGTGGTTGAATTAGGGAAAATCTGGAGGAAGCTGAGGAGGAAGTCGACCCTGTAAGAGGACCAGCATTCTCAATTAACCTGGATCACCGAGAGCTCCCAGACACTGGATCACCAACCAGGCAGCATACACCACTGAGATGAGGCCTCCAACACATATGCAGAAGAGGACTTCTGGGTCTGGGTTCAGTCAGAGAAGATGCACCTAACCCTCAAGAGACTGGAGGCCCCAAGGAGTTTAGAGATCTGGTGGGGTGGATGGGGTGGGGACATTCTGCGGGGTGGGGGAGGCGCAGAGAGGAGGTACAGGATGTGTACCAGTCAAAAGGTGGATGGACCAAGAGGGGAATAAAATCTGGAGTGTAAAAATAAATAAGTAAATAAACTATAAAAAAAAACATAACATAAAATGTGATGCAACCAAGTAGAGTGGCTATCACAATATATTCTGAATTATCTGGGTCAGGAGACATATTTTATACCCATTAATATTAATTGTGTTAAATGCTCTTTTTACACACAAACATATTAAACATACATACTATGCATAGCCTAAGTGCACTTGATGATGTTGATGAAATAAAACTATTATCACGTGATTCATACTGAAAATGAAATTAAATTAATTAAATTTTCTAAAGTATCAGACAAAATTCAAATAATGTCAGTTTCTAATCTTTAGCAAAGTGCTTTGTGATGAAGGAGCAATGACAAACATTTCCATGGAGACCGTATTATATCTCTAACTTATATCGAGATGGTTTATAAACAAATTAAAATAAATTAAAAATATTGCAGATATTCAAATACTCAAAACAAGAATTTCTTTGTTTTTCTTTCTTTTCTTTTCTTTTCTTTTTTTTGGGGGGGGGCAATATTAGGGATTCAACTTGTCCTAAGACATATAAAGCAAGCACTCTATAAGTAAGCTATAGTCACAGTTTTAAGGACTTCTTTTCACATTAGAAAATTCATTTCAGTGCTTATGGGTAATCAAAGGTGGGTAGCTGGAACATGAATATCAGTAAGCTCTTTCTGGATTTCAAAACAAAGAAAGCCCAGAGTGGCAGTTATGTGGCAGTTTAACAAAGTACCTGGTCCACATCAGAAAAGAAAGGCAGTAGACTCCAAGAAGAAATTCTCCATGGACTTTCAGGCACAACACTGCCCATAAAGCACGTTACAAAGTGGCATGACTTAGGATGACTAATAAATATCAAGGTAACTTTTACCTTGAGTTTTTTTGAGATTCTTCCACAGCAAAGTCTTGACAATAGAATTTTAGGAAAGAAATTCTGCAGGCAAGTATCTTGGGTAAACTAGAGATGTAAAAATTTGAGCATCCTTGAGCAGTCCTGCGTTCTAAACTGAAGTAAAAGATCCAGTCAATTCTGAAATGAACATCATCAAAATAATAATACATTTTATTTAGAGTTGACTTAGATTCTGAGATATTTATTCAAATACAGAAAAATCTTTGGATAGCTACATACAGAAGGATATAAATAATGCACAGTATACTGATATCAAGTCAGCCTGTAGGTTAATAACACAAGGAAAAGTGATCAGAGAATTATATATAAACATAGCTGACACCAATAATATGAAGATTAAATTATACCTCACATCATTTGAAAAGGAAAGGTAGCCATACCAATAACTGCAAAATCAAGAGTTGCAAAATCAGAGTTAATCTCGGAATTGATATATGTATGCTGCATGCATATATATATATATATATATATATTTGATATGTATATATATATATAGATATAGATAGATTTGATATATTATACAAGGCTTAAAGGAACAACTAGAGCTAAGGGACTAATCTTTATTTCAATAACTGAAAAGAAAAAGAAAACCAAATAGTTTGAGTCACATGCACATCTTCATAATAGAAGCAATTTTGATATTTCTAAAGCAGTGTTTTGAGAAGTAGCTATTATATAGTATTATGGGATTAATCAATGAAAGGTCTCATAAAATGTGAGAGTGAGAGTTCCTGACAAGCAAGCAGGCAAGGTGCAGCATCTTATTATAAACTCTTTTATACTACTTGATCTTGGAGTATGGTCATTTTATTGTGGTAGAAACTGAATGATTTAAAATAAAACTTGAGCAAGTGTTTCACATATAATGAAATATGTCCTTGACGAATAATATACCTTGAGCATTTTGTCATTGATACAAGAAAAAAAAGTATGACGTAAAAGTAAGTTTCAAGCAAATTTCTTAGAGATAAACCAGACCATAGGCATAGATAGAAAATAATCTTTGTATTTCATTATCTAAATAAAAATAACTGTTTTTCTAAATATTCTGTAAACAATACTCTTGTGTAAGTTAGAAGCCATGTAAAAATCAATATTCAAGCAATTACAATGTTCACCTGCCACTGAAAGTATCCATCTAATCAATAACTAAGTACTTTAACAAAATTCTTCATAGCATATAAATTTAGCTTCCTTTTTGTTTTGTAGTATCTTTGGTGTTTGTGTTTGGGTCTTTGAAAGTGCTTGCTGTAGTACATGTGTGCCACAACAGTGTGTGTATAGAGGTCAGAGAACATATTAGAAATCAGGTCTTATCTTCCAGCTTGTTGAGAGGCAGAGTCTCCTTTATTGCCTCTGTTGCCTGAATGCAGTTCTCTCAGTGTTTTGTGTACTGCTGGTTGGCTGACCTAAAATTTTTCTGACCAACTTTAATGTTTCCACTTCTAACTCACTGTAGAAATATTGGGATTGCCAGTTCACATCATGGATGTGACTTTTTACATGGGTTCTAAGCATCAAACTCAAGTTGGCAGGCTTGTACAGGGATCACACATAGAAGCACTTTATGATCACTTTCTAAGGAAGGAGTGGAAAATACCTTTGATAATAAACTTATACGGAGGAAAGTTTTATTTGAACTTAGGGTTTCAGTCACGAGGCTCTTGGCACTCTGTGGTGACACATCCAATACTACACACGATGGGAGCACGCAGCAAAGACTTGCCTCCTCACAACCTAGGAACAAAAAGAAAGAAACAAAAGGCCAGGATGCTAAAAGTCCTGTGAGGTTAGACTTCTCCACTGACTTTCTGTTTATCCAAGAGGCCCTGCTCCCCAAAGAACATACTACCTCGTAATTGCTCCACATGATGTCCAAATATTTAACACATGAAGGTACATTCCTGATCCAAACTGTACCATATAAAAATGTTTAACTACACTTCTGTACTGAAAAATAATGATGAATAATGAAAAATACTGTCAATTTCTTCAAGAGAATTACTGAACTATTCACAATGTTTTGGCTAAAATTTATCAGACACCAATTAAGATAATGGGGAATGTGTCTCCATCCAAGATAGTATGATAAGATTAATAAGGCTTTCTCCTTATTTATTGTCTCTCTTCCTCTATGCCATATAAAACTGCAACTCCTTCAAGATAGTTTTAGAAATGTCATGCATCTACTGTTTGTCCAGTAGACCAGAGTTTGTTTCTCAGCACCCATATGAGAAAGCTCACAACGACTTGTACTCCAATGAATCTGATCGCTGTGGATATTTGTATTCAGGTACATATTTTAAAAAATAATCTAAAAATGTTAGTTTAATAAAAAGTTAACTTCTGAAAAAGAAAGAAATGTCATGCATCAAACCATGTAAAGAATATGTAATTGAAAAGTTTGCACATTTACAATACCTGGTGAGCTTAAGTCCTGAAAGCGTAACTGTCTTGTAATATCTCAGCTTCATCCATCCTGCTTAGACTGGATTCACCTCAATTAGATCCATGAATCTTAAGTACTTGTCAGTTCATGCCTATTTTCCTCTGTATCCTGAGGACCCTATGTCTGAAAACAGCCTTGAAAAAACAAGGGCATCTTCTGTCCACTCTCCACATCTACAATCTAACTTCAGGGAAGAATCTACTCTTATCATGATGATATAAAATTATTTGGTGTCTTATAGTAGTATAGTTAAAGAATCTTCTTTTCTCTAAAATACTTCTATTGACAATTGCTATATATTAAGCTAGCTCCTGCTATATTATTGAAGGCTCCTGCTATATATAATAGGATTATTCAATTTATACTGAGTGTGCTATGTATGAAAAATGAACCTGTAGATATGTTCCAGCTACTGTCAGTTACTAAAAAGAGACCATGAGGAAACTTACCTAGTCAGCTGGTGTGCTACATTGAGAGAAAAGCAATAAACATCTAATGGTGAGTCAAGAATGTACCTTTGTTAGTTTTCTTAACTCAGTTGCAAATAGATTTAATACCAGAGCATCTTATTGGTAAGTTTACTTGCTTCAGCAACCAGTTGCACAGCACAAGAAAAAGGTTCACACATGAAATGTCAGACATGGCATCATAGCCAATGTGGGTTCATGTATACAACCACTCTACAATGTCCAAAAAGCATGGCATCATCATTACTGTCTACTTTACATTCAAACTAACATTTTTTCTCATTTCTACCTGGTATGATTTCAAAGTTAAAATTGCAATTAAAAGTGTTCATATTCTTTGAGCTTTGAATTAAATATCAGATAAGTCCCCATTGGTAGTCAGGTCCAATAGAGGAATTATCTAGAGAAGAGAAGTAGAATCACTGAGATTAAAAATTACTTGAGATACTCCCAATCCTGGTCTGCTTTGGAAGAAAGAATTTTAGGACCATTTAGAATTTAAAAACCTACTCCTGAATATTTTTGGTCTTAAGATATTTGAATTTTGGAGCTAGGGAGCTAGCTCAACTGTTAAGGGTATTGACTACTGTTCCAAAAGTCTGGAATTTGATTTCCAGCACCCAAGTGGCAGCTTATAACCATTTATGACTCCAGTTCCAGGAAATCTGATGCCTTTTTCTAGCCATTGTGGGTATTAAGGCATAAAAGTGGTGTAAAGACAGTCATGCAAACCAAACACCCACACACATTCAATAAAATTAAAACGTTTTTAAAGTGTACTTGTGAATAAATTTAAGTTATGATTCATATAGAGATGATAGACTAAAACATAGGTAGATATATAAAATAGACAAATAATTGAATGACAGAAAATAAAGAGTTACAGATACCTTCCTTCTGGCAATTGATCCATTTTTATTTCCTTGTACAAAGTAAAATCCAAGTGTATCAAGGACCTCCACATAAAACCAGATACACTGAATCTAATAGAAGAGAAAGTGAGAAAGAGTTTTGAACACATAGACACATGGGAAATTGTGCTGGGCAGAACACATATGGCTCAGGCTACAAGATCAAATGGGACCCCATGAAACTAAAAACACTTCTGCACTGAAAAGGACACTGTCAATAGGACAAAATGGCAACCTAAAGATTGGGAAACATCTTTACCAACCTTACATCTGATAGTGGGCTAATTTCCAAAATATACAAAGAAATCAGGAAGTTAGACTCCAAAGAACCAAATAACCTTATTTAAAAATGGGGTACAGAGGTAAACAAAGAATTCTCAAATGAAGAATCTCAAATGGCTGAGAATCACCTAAAGAAATGTTTAACATCCTTAGTCATCATGGACATGCAAATCAAAATAACCCTGAGATTCTACCTTATACCAGTCAGAATGAAGAAATTAAAGACTCAGGCGACAGCAGATGCTGGCAAGGATGTACAGAAAGAGGAACACTCCTCCATAGTTGGTGGAATTGCAAACTGGTACAACCATTCTGGAAATCAGTCTGGAGGTTCCTCAATAAATTGGACATTCCACTACCCAGCTAAACCTCTCCTGGGCATATACCCAAAAGATGCCCCAACATACAACAAAGACACATGATCCACTATGTTTGTAGCAGCCCTATTTATAGTAGCCAGAAGCTGGAAATAACCCAGATGTCACTCAACAGAAGAATAGATACAGAAAATGTGGTACATTTATAAAATGCAATACTATTTTGCTATTAAAAACGACAACTTTGGAAGAGACAGTCACCAGAAGCAGGAAAACACAGTCACCAGAAGTGCCTACATACCTGAGAGCAGAGGTAAGACCAAATTTTCTGCTCCAAGTGACTTGCCTGGGGAGTCAGGACACAGAAAGGCAGAAATTCTCTAGGACAGGGCACTTCCAGTTTCTGGCTGTGCCCAGAACTGAATTGACCCTATCCTACAACTCCCTGCTCCCAAATCCCATGGTAGAGAGAGCTGAACACCCAGAAGTATGGACAATTCTGAGTCCACAGGACAGCCTGCCACTTCTTCCCATGTCTCCCACATCCCTGGCCCAAGAGGAAATGGCATAGTGCCTCTGGACACAGGAATATAGGAGCAGTCAACAGCAGGTACCTGTTGTTCCAGTCTGCACCCAGAAATGAAGTGAGCCAGACAAACAGCTCCATGATCCCAAATCCTGTGGGAGGAGAGAGCTAGACACTTAGAAGTGCAAACACTCTGGAGAAATCAGAAGAGACTACATTCCCACATTCCTGACCCAAGAGGGAATTGCCTAGTGCCATCTGTTCCCCCTGGGCACAGGGATATAGGAGCAGTCAGGGGCAGGACCCTTCTGATTCCTGTCCGCACCTAGACCTGGAAGACAAACACCAGAAGCTCCTACACAGCTGAGAGCAGAGCACTCTGTTCCAGAAACAACTGAAAGAAAACAGAAAAATGGGTGTATAGGAGTGCTGACACAGAGACCTACAAGAGGGCCAAGCCATTGTCAGAAACAGCAAGAAAAGCTAACACCAGAGACAACCTGATGGCAAGAGGCAAGCACAGAAAACTAAGCAGCAGAAATCAAGACTACTTGGCATCATCAGAGCCCAGTTCTCCAACCAAAGCAAATACTGAATTTCCAGACACACCAGGAAAAGCAAGATTTAGATATAAAATCACATTTTATGATGATGATGGAAGACTTTAAGAAGGATATAAATAACTCCCTAAAAGAAAAACAGGACAAGACAAGTAAAAGTAGAAGCCCTTAAAAAGGAAACACAAAACCCCTTAAAGAATTATAGGAAAAACCAACCAAGCAGGTGAAGGAATTGGAAAAAACCATCCAGGATTTAAAAATGGAAATAGAAAAATAAAGAAAGCACAAAGGGAGACAACCTTGGAGATAGAATACCTAGGAAAGAGATCAGGAGTTATAGATGCAAGCATCACCAAAGAATACAAGAGATAGAAGAGAGAACCTCAGGGGCAGAAGATACCATAGAAAACATCGACACAACTGTCAAAGCTAATGTAAAATACAAAAAGCCCCTAGCCAAAAACATCCAAGAAATCCAGGACAAAATGAGAAGATCAAACCTAAGGATAACATGTATAGAAGAGAGTGAAGACTCCCCACTCAAAGGACCAGTAAATTTCTTCAACAAAATCATAGAAGTGAACTTCCCTAACCTAAAGAAAGAGATGCCCATAAACATACAAGAAGCCTACAGAATTCCAAATAGATTGGACCAGAAAAGAAATTCCTCCCGTCACATAATAGTCAAAACACAAAATAAACAAAGAAAGATTATTAAAAGCAGTAAGGGGAAAAGGTTAAGTAACATATAAAAGCAGACCTATCAGAATTACACCAGACTTCTCACCAGAGACTATGAAAGATCCTGGACAGATTTCATACAGACCCTAAGAGAACACAAATGCCAGCCCAGGTTACTGTATCCAACAAAACTGTCAATTAACATAGATGAAGAAACCAAGATATTCCATGACAAAACCAAATTTACACAATATCTTTCTACAAATCCAGTGCTACAAAGGATAACAGATGGAAAACTCCAACACAAGGAGGGGAAACTACCTTATAACACAAAAAGATAACACAAAAAGTAATCTCCCTGCAACGAAACCAAAAGAAGAGAGACACAAAACATAATTCCATTTCTAAATACAAAAGTAACAGGAAGCAACAATCACTATTCCTTAATATCTCTTAACATCAATGGATTCAATTCTCCAATAAAAAGACATAGACTGGATACATAGAGGACCCAGCATTTTGCTGCATATAAGAAACACATCTCAGAAACAAAGACAGACACTATCTCAGAGTAAAAACCTGAAAAACAGCATTCCAATCAAATAGTCTGAAGAAACAAGCTAGACTTGCCATTCTAATATCGAATAAAATCTACTTTCAACCAAAAGTCATCAAAAAAGTTAAGGAAGGACACTTCATAATCATCAAAGGAAAAATCCACCAAGATGCACTCTCAATCCTAAATATCTATGCTCCAAATGCAAGGGCACCTACATTCATAAAAGAAACATGATAAAAGCTCAAATCACACATTGCACCTCACACAATAATAGTAGGAGATTTCAACACCCTACATATCATGGACATATCATGGAAACATAAATTAAACAGAGACATAGAGAACTAACATAAGTTATGAACCAAATGGATTTAACATATTTATAGAACATTGCATCCTAAAGAATAAAGATATAACTTCTTCTCAGTATCTCATGGTACCTTCTCCAAAATTGACAATATAATCAGTCACAAATCAGATACAGGAAGATAGAAATAATCAAATGCATCCTATCAGATTACCGTGGTCATCAATAACAACAATAACAACAGAAAGCCCACACATACATGGAAGTTGAACAATACTTTACTCAATGACAACTTGATGGAGGAAAAAATAAAGAAAGAAATTAAAGACTTCTTAGAATTTAATGAAAATGAAGGTACAACATACCCAAACTTATGGGACACAATGAAAGCAGTGCTAAGAGGAAAATTCATAGCTCTGAGTGCCTGCAAAGAGAAACAAGACAGAGCATACATCAGCATCTTGACAGCACACCTAAAAGCTCTAGAACAAAAAGAAATAAATAAACCCAACAAGTAGAAGGCAGGAAATAATCAAACTTAAGGCTCAAATCAACCAAGTAGAAACAAAAAGGACTATACAAAGAATCAACAAAACCAGGAGCTGGTTCTTTGAGAAAATCAACAAGAGAGAAAAGTACTTAGCCAGATTAACTAAAGGGCACGGAGAGTGTATCCAAATTAATAAAATCATAAATGAAGGGGAGACATAACAAGAGAATCTGAGGAAATTCAAAAAACCATCAGATCCTATTAAAACAAAAAAGCCTATATTCAACAAAACTTGAAAATCTGGAGGAAATGGACAATTTTCTAGACAAATACTAGGTACCGAAGTTAAATCAGGAACAGATAAACCATCTAAACAGCCCAATAACTCCAAAAGAACTAGAAGGAGTCATTAAAAGTCTCCCAACCAAAATGAGCCCAGGACCAGATGGGTTTAGTACAGAATTGTATCAGATCTTCATAGAAGACCTCATAACAATACTGTCCAAACTATTCTGCAAAATAGAAACAGATACAGAACTACCAAATTCTTTCTATGAAGCCTCAATTACTCTTATACCTAAACCGCACAAAGATTGAACAAAGAAAGAGAACTTCAGACCAATTTCTCTTATGAATATCAATGCAAAAATACTCAATAAAATTCATGCAAACTGAATCCAAGAACACATCAAAATGATCATCCATCATGATCAAGTAGGCTTCATCCCAGAGATGCAGGGATGGTTCAATATATGGAAATCCGTCAACGTAATCCACTATATAAACAAACTCAAAGATAAGAACCACATGATCATTTCATTAGATGCTGAGACAGCATTTGACAAAATTCCACAGACTTTCATAATAAAAGTCCTGGAAAGATCAGGAATTCAGGGCCCATACCTAAACATAGTAAAAGCCATATACAGCAAACCAGTAGCCAACATCAAACTAAATGGAGAGAAACTTGAAGCAATTCCACTAAAATCAAGGGCTAGACAAGGCTGCCTACTTATTCAATACAGTACTTGGAGTCCTAGCCAGAGCAGTCAGACAACGAAAGGAGGTCAAAGGGATATAAATTGGGAAGGAAGAAGTCAAAAATCACTATTTGCAGATGAAATGATAGTATACTTAAGTGAGCCCAAAAGTTCCTTCTGAGACCTACTAAGCCTGATAAACAACTTCAACAAAGTGAGTGGGTATAAAATTAACTCAAACAAATCAGTAGCCTTCTTCTACTCAAAGATAAACAGGCTGAAAAAGAAATTAACCAAGTGAAAGATCTGTATGACAAGAAGTTCAAGTCTCTGAAGAATTTGAAGAAGGTCTCAGAAGATGGAAAGATCTCCCATGCTCATGGATTGGCAGGATTAAAAATGTACAATTGCCATCTTACCAAAAAACAATCTACAGATTCAATTCAATACCCATCAAAATTCCTACTCAATTCTTGATACAGATAGAAAGAGAAGTTTGCAAATTCATTTGGAATAACAAAAAACTCAGGATAGCGAAAACTATACTCAACAATAAAAGAACTTCTGGGGGAATCACCATCCCTCACCTCAAGCTGTATTACAGAGAAATCATGATAAAAATTGTATGGTATTGGTACAGAGACAAGCAGATAGATCAGTAGAATAGAATTGAAGACCCAGAAATGAACCCACACATCTATGGTCACTTGATCTTTGACAAAGGAGCTAAAACCATCCAATGGAAGAAAGATAGCATTTTCAACAAGTGGTGCTGGTTCAACTGGAGGTCAGTATGTAGAAGAATGGAAATTGATCCATTTTTATCACCCTATACAAAGCTTAAGTCCAAGTGGATCGAGGAACTCCACATCAAACCAGATACATTCAATCTAACAGAAGAAAAAGTGGGGAAGATTCTCGAACACATGGGCACTGGGGAAAATTTCCTGAACAAAACACCAATGGCTTATGCTCTAAGATCAAGAATCAATGACTTCATGAAATTCATAGGCAAATGGATGGAACTAGAAAATATCACCCTGAGTGAGGTAACCCAATCACAGAAAAACACACATGGTATGCACTCATTGATAAGTGGACATTAGCCCAAAAGCTCGAGTTACCCAAGATGCAATCCACAGACCACATGAAGCTTAAGAAGAAGGATGACCAAAATGTGGATACTTCATTCCTTCTTAAAAGGGGGATCAAGAATATCCATAGGAAGGCATATGGAGTCAAAGTTTAGAGCAGAGACTGAAGGAACAGCCTTTCAGAGTCTGCCCTAGAGAATATTGGTGAAGAAGTGTTTGCTAAAAGAGACCGGATATAGATATCTCCTGAGAGACACCATCAGAACATGTCAAATACAGAGGCAAATGCTAGCAGCAAACCACTGAACTGAGAATGGGACCCTCACTGGATGATGGGTACCAGCCCTTGGTCCTGCAATGGTTTGACTCCCAGTGCAGGGGAATGTCGGGGTGGTGTAAGGGGGTATGGATGAGGAGGACACCCTTATGTGGGAGTGGGAGGGGATAAGGTGCTTATAGACAGGAAACCTGGGAAGGGAATAACATTTAAAATGTAAATAAAGAAATATATGCTATAAAAAATGACAACTTCATTAAATTTGTAGGCAAATGGATGGAACTAGAAAATATCATCCTGAGTGAGACAACCTAGACCGAAAAGGACATACATGGTATGTTCTCACTGATAAGTGGATATTAGTCCAAAAGCTCAGAATACCTATGATACAACTCACAGATGATATGGAGCTTAACAGGAAGGAAGGCCAAAGTCTGGATGGTGTAAATCCACTTAGAACAAAATAATCAGACATGGCAGAGTGAGATCAGGACCTGGGTGGGAGGATAAAAGATGGGGCAGGTTCAGGTATGGGAAGAGATAGAAGAGAAGTCCAGAGGGCCAGGAGAACGAATAGCAGTGGTGGTGGGGAACTGGGTCGAGGGGACCACTAGAATGTCCCAGACACAAGATATTCAAGAAGCTCCCAGGACCTTATGGGAGCTGAAATACCCAACAGAAGGCATATAGAACCTGAACAGACCACCTCCCATAGAAAAACATGGCCCCCAGTGGAGGAAAGTGCTTGGTCCTGTGGAAGATTGATGCCCCAGAGAAGGGGGATACTAGAGTGATGATGTGTAGTATAAGTGGGTGGATGGGTGGAGGAGCACCCTCTTAGGGGTAAATGGGAGGGGATGGGATGTGTAGTTCATAGAGGTAAAACAGGAAGGGAGATAACAATTGAAATGTAATAATGATGAAATACAATGACTAATAATTTTTAATATTACATTGTCTTTTAAACATCTATCTATATATCACCCACATCTATCTTTCTATCATTAATATCATCACAAATATCTATGTATATCTATCAGTATCTACCATCTATCATAAATATACATATCTATTAGCCATCATCTATCTCTCCATCCTTTTCTTTTTACCCTACAGGTCATTCTCATATACCTTATGGTTTCCAGTTTAGTTGTTTAAAAGGATTCATAAATGTGTGAACAAGTGGGTCTCTGGATGTATATAATGTGCCTTTTGAGGGGTTCTTTTCCTTCTGTTGGTTTGTTTTGTCCTGTTGGTTGTTTTGTTCTATTCTGGTGTTAGTTTTATTTTATCTTAATATATATTGCATCATTCTACTCTGTTGTTACCCCTTAGAAGCCTGTTTGTTTTCTAATGAGAGACAGAAAGGGGGTGGATATAAATGGGAGGTGCAGGCAGAAAATGGGAGGAATAAAGAGAGGGGACACTGCAATTAGAATATTATGTGAGAAAATAGTCTATTTCCAATAAAAGGAAAAAAAGAAAAAACTGTTAAAATTAGTAGAATGACTGCATATATATAATAGACAATAGAGAGGTTATACATAGATATGTCTGATTCATTGATTGACTGCTTGATAGAAAAGTAGATGATAGCCTGTTGTGTCAGGGCTGCTGGCAGTCAAGCTTTCTCGGAGTGTTGCAGGAGTGAGTAGGGAGCCAGAGCCCTGGGTTTGCTCTGAGCACAGGTGCCAGGAGGAAGGAGCCCATACCTCTGGCTGGGTGGGGGTTTGTGTTTCCCTGGTTCCTATGGGGCTCCCAGTCATGCTGGGTGTTGGGAATAATGTTGTGGCCTCAACTGTATCAGAGCTCCAGTGCTCCTGGTTGTGTCTGATCTCCTGGGAGTTGAGGTACACAGTTAAACAAAGAATTCTCAACTGAGGAATATCGAATGGCCACGAATCACCTAACGGAATGCTCAGCATCCTTAGTCATCAGGGAAATGCAAAACAAAACAACCCTGAGATTCTGCCTCACACCAGTCAGAATGGCTGAGATCAAAAAACTCAGGTGACAGTAGATGCTGGCAACATGTGGAGAAAGAAGAACACTCCTCCATTGTTGATGGGGTTGCAAGCTAGTACACTCACTCTGGAAATCAGTCTGGCTGTTCCTCAGAAAGTTGGACATAGCACTACCGTAGGACTCAGCTATACCACTCCTGGGCATATACCCAAAAGATTCTCCAGCATATAACAAGGACACATGCTCCATATGTCCATACCAGCCTTATTTATAATAGCCAGAAGCTGGAAACAACACAGATGCCCTTTAATGGAGAAATGGATACAGAAAATGTGGTGATTTACACAGTGGAGTACCACTCAGCTGTTAAAAACTATAACTTTATGAAATTTTTTAGGAAAATGGATGGAACTAGAAAATATCCTGAGTGAGGTAACCCAATCACAAAAGAACAAGGTATGCACTCACTGATAAGTGGCCCAAAATTTAGAATACTGAAAATACAATTTATAGACTACATGAAATTCAAAACGAAGGAAGACCAAAGTGTGGATTCTTCAGTCCTTCTTAGGAGGAGGAGCAAAATAATCACAGGAGGAAATACGGAGGCAATGTGCAGAGCAGATACTGAAGGAAATGTCATCCAGAGACTTCCCCAGCTGGGGATCCATCTCATATACAGTCACCAAACCCAGACACTATTGTGGATGCTAAGTGCATGTCGACAGGAGCCTGATAAAGCTGTCTTCTAAGAGGCTCTATGTAGAGCCTGACAAACTCAGAGGTGGATGTTCACAGCCAACCATTGGACTGAGGATGGGGTATCCAATGGAGGAATTAGAGAAAGAACTGAAGGAAGAACAATAATATCAACCAACCAGACACCCCAGAGCTCCCAGGGATTAAACCACCAACCAAAGAGTACACAAGGAGCAACCAATGGCTCAGCTGCATATGTAGCAGAGGACGGCCTTGTTGGCCATCATTGGGAGGAAAGGCCCTTGGTCCTGGGAAGGTTTGATGCTCCAGTGTAGGGAAATGCCAGGGTGGGGAGGTGGGAAGGAGTGAGTCTGTGGGGGATCACCCTCATAGAAGCAGGGGGAGGGGAATGTGATAGGGGGTTTCTGGAGGGGAAACCGGGAAGGGAATACCATTTCAAATGTAAATAAAGAAAATATCCAATAAAAGAAAAGGAAGAAGAAAAGTAGATAACACTAGAGAGATTAAAGATATAAATTTTCTGATAACTTACTATGAAACATAAGCCGTTATCAAAAGTTTAATGTAACAAAATGAATGAATTAAATCTAAAACTCTAAAAAAAAACCATACTTTTGAGATTTCATCTGGAAATTCTTTGGCTGACATATAGGTCAAATGTAATATTCCATATCTGTAGAGTATTTCATGGCTGATAACCTTCACATGTGAAAGCAATGCCTTAAATGACTTTACTATTCTCTAAGTAAGTTCAGTTGTTTTAGACATTTCTCTCTAATATGGCCATCTGACAGAGGGTAATTGTTGCATGTAATATAATATGACAACTCTGCCCATTAACTTGTTCTCTAAAATAACCTTAAATAACTGACTTAATACAATATTTAGAATGGTGCAGTCAACTGGGAAGCCCTGCTCTTCACCATGGTGGCTGCTGGCATGATGTTCAGAGCAGTTTCCCGCCAGCCTCTATCCTATCTGGAAGCTTTCAGTGGCCATTCCTTCTCCCAGAATCAATTGTTCCAAACAAAATCAAAGTTTTTAAAACAATGATGTCTTCATTGGGAGCACAGATTTTAAAAAAGAATGGAGTTTCGTCTGCTTGCTTTACTACACATCTGTGCATTGCACTCCATCCCACCACTCACTCAACTCTAAAATTTATTCAGAACATTAAAGTTAATGAGGCTGATAGCTCTTTATTTCAGAAGACTTTTCTAGGTTACTTTTCCAGGCTTGGGCTTTTCTTTCTACACTCAAAGTGAAATTACAGAATCCACCATTAAACTACACTCTCCCACCCCAACTGAAAGAATCAATGTCCCCAAGAGAAAGAAACTTCCCCAAAACTCTTTGGAAATAGATATGGAAATGGTCCCATAATGGATTGCATAATTCCCCACCTGGAATCCTAGATGTATTCCTTGAAGCTTTATGAAGATGAGAAGAGTAAAATATATAATATGTATATTTAAATGACATATTTGCCTTCCTGTTCCTGTGCCCACTTCCCTACCCTGGCACTACTGCTCCTTCCTACCAGCAATGCTTATTCTCTTTCCCAATTACAGGGAGTTCATGCATTCCCCCTGCGCCCCCCTTGAGCGCTCCTTGTTACTTTGCTTTTCTGGGTCTGTGGATTGTAGCAAGGCTATCTTTTACTTTACAGCTAATATTCACTTATTAGTGAATACATATCATGTTTGCCTTTGGGGGTTTATATTAGCTCACAAAGTGTTTTTTTTTTCTAATCCCACCCATTTGTCTGAAAATTTCATGACATCTACGTTTTTATCAGCTGAATAATACTCAGTTGTGTAAAAGTACATTTTCTTTGTCCTTTCTTTGGCTAGGTTGTTTCCAGTTTCTGGCTATTACAAATCCAGCTGTGATGAACATAGTTGAGCACGTGTCCTTATAGATTGGTAGAGTGCCCTTTAGGTATGTGTTCAAGACTGTTATACCTGGCTCTTGAAGTAAATTGATTCTTAATTTTCTGAGAAACCACCATATTTATTTTCTCACTGGTTTTATAAGTTTGCACTCCCACTCTCAATGGAAGAGCATTCACTTTGATCCTCATCCATCATGAGCTCCCACTTGTGTTTTTGAGCTTAGCCATTCTGGCACGTGTAAAATGGTATCTCACACCAGGTTGGGGGAGGACAAAGGAAGAGAGTATAAGAAAAGACAACTGGGATTGGGAAGGGGTATCTCTGGGACAACCTAGAAACCTATTGCAATGGAGACTCCTAAGAATTGATGAGGATGACCCAGCTAAGACCCCTAGCAATGAGATATGGAGCCTGGACTAGCCATTTCCTGTATCCAATGGAGGGATTGGTACACCAATCCAGTCACAAAGCCATTGACCTACAACTTGTCCTGCCTTCAAGATGTGCTGGGGTAAAAGTAACACAGAAATTGTGGGAATGACCAACCAATACCTGATTCAGCTTGAGGCTCATGTCATGAGAGGGAGCCCACCGTGACATTATTAATGATATTCTATATTTGCATACAGGAACCTAGCATAACTGCCAGGTCATGGAACTTTCATTTGGCATCTGATGGTAACAGATACAGAGACCCACAACCAAACATTAGGTGGAGATCATGGATCCCAGTTGAAGAAGGAAGAAGGATTGTAGGAGCCAGACAGTTCAAGGACACCACAAGAATTAATCAACCTGTACTCAGAGGGCCTCACAGAGCCTGACAACCAGGGAGTCTGCATGGAACAGACCAATTTTGCATATATGTTACAGTTTTGTAGTTTGGTCTTCTTGTGGGACTCCTAAGAGTAGGAGGAGTAGGGTGTCTATGACTTTTTTGCCTGCTTATGAGACCCTTTCCTCCTCCGGGGTTGCCTTATCCAGTCTCAATATATAAATGAAGGTATATGTACTTACTGCAATTGGACATGCCATAGTTGATTGATACTCATGGGAGTCCTGCCCCTTTTTGAAAAGAATCAGAGGAGGAGTAGGTGGGGAGGCAGGCAGAAGGAAGGTGAGGGAAAGGGGCTGGAAGAAAAGGAGGGAAAGGAAACTGTAGTCCAAATGGAAGGAAAGAAAGAAAGAAAGAAAGAAAGAAAGAAAGAAAGAAAGAAAGAAAGAAAGAAAGAAAGAAAGAAAGAGAGAAAGAGAGAAAGAAAGAAAGAAAGAGAGAAAGAGAGAAAGAAAGAAGAAACTGTATCTATAGAAATAAAAATAACATTGTCAAAATATATTTAGACTTTAAACTTAAATTCAATAACTATACAATAATGTTTATTAATGTTATTGGAATGTGCCTGAAAATATCACAGATCGAAAATCAGATCAATAAAGCCATCATTTAAATTCTGCAATGCATTTATGCCAATCCTTTAACTCACACAGGAGAAGCAAAAAGCTTAGACATAGTCTTTCTGGTAAACTACACCACTCTGGTAGACAGTCTTTCGGGTAGACTCTCTCTGGTAGACATAGACTCTCTTGTAGGATATTTGGGGAAAAAAACTGATAGCCTTTTACTCTCTGTGTATGTGAGTGTGGTTGAAGCCATTTAGCAATGCTGACATTAAGTCCATAAAGAGAGTGAAGGAGAATCAATAGCAAGTGCCTGAGTTACTTAGTGAATAAAAGAAGGAAAATTGAGTACAATGAAGCTAAAGAAAGGTGAGGGCCAAAACACTGTGAGTTTAGTCTATGAACGTTGTATTCTTGTGACCCAAAAAGAATTTAAAAATTCAGGACATAGAAAACAAATGGATTAAGTTTCTAGAAAATAGAAGCTAGAATGTAATTAAAAACACAGGAATTTTTCTACCAAGAGTCATGTCCCCTTGCTTCTACCAGAAGGGAAATAGAAATAAGCACCCACAGCCACTAAGAAGCAAGGTTACAAGCAATGTTCTGTGATTTTTCAGAGCAAAGGCAGGAGTCTGATCTAAGATTATGGTGTCATGGGGTTTGGGGAGGAAAATTAAAGATAAAAGGCATTAGAAACAGACAGGAAGGGCCTGGTATAAGGAGATAATCTCTATCCAGTGCTTTGACAATGACAAAAACATCATTCGGGGTGCTATCATTGATGGTCTCATTATCAATAAAAGCTGTCATATACAATTGAAAATATCCAAGTAAGATCTTACATGGGGATACAAGTTATAATGACTAAAATAAATGCCACAATGCACCACCCACAGGGTCCCTTCAAAACAATTCTCTAGCTTCCTGTAAACTCTTTTGTCACAGTACCTAATGCCAGCCTTCTCAACAAATCACTCTTAGCTGAGGAAAGCCACCTTCCCTGAGGTATTGATACTCTCACAGATATATACAGTCTATCTATACCCAATGGCGGGTCAACAGGATTTGGAATTCTATCTCCCAAGCCACCTTGCAATGAAGCTGAAAAGCATTCCAGTACCTTCCTCTATACAGTCCCATTTCTTTAACCACACCAGATAGTTTTCACATGTTATTCAGGATACCTAGTCAACTTTGTATCTTAAACAATTATGTTTCAGAGGGTATATTTCATATTAAAGCCATTGTTCATTTATATACTTTTAACAAGCCATTCTAGGTTTGTTCAATATGGTCATTCTATCCACAGGTATAAATTCAGAAAGTGCCCTGTAGTAAACATTTTCTTACAGTAGTCTTATCCCAGATTCAGCTACTATGGAATCTGCCCCTGTAACATTATTGAATCCGAGGTACTAGGTAGACAATACAATCCTACAGTACATCATAAATTGTATCCCCATGTAAGCTCTCATTTGAATGTTGCTAAGTGTATGTATGTCACAACTTTTATTGATAATGAGGCCATCAATGATGGCACCCTGAATAGTGTCTTTGTCATTGTTGAAGGCTCTGGATCCCTACTTCTCCTTTGGCTATAATAAAGTATACCCAGCTTTCCTAAGGCCACAGCTAAAAGCACTGCCACTCCAAACTTGCAGAACAAAAT
Source organism: Rattus rattus (assembly GCF_011064425.1). Classification (NCBI taxonomy): domain Eukaryota; kingdom Metazoa; phylum Chordata; class Mammalia; order Rodentia; family Muridae; genus Rattus; species Rattus rattus. The sequence goes on along the minus strand of NC_046156.1, from coordinate 144,612,420 downwards.
TTCTGGCCCACTATCCCACCTTTTCTCCCTGGAGTTACAAGACAGGATTCACTGTAGAACAAAGATATTATAACATATTGACTAAGACACTTACTACAAAGAGACCGCTTCCACAGAAGTACTTGGGCTACATTTCACTTTTTTATAACTTCTTGTCTGAATGCTTTCTAACTTTCTCAGATATCATAGTGACGTATTCAGTTGAACAGATGGTTTGTAGGTTTGGGTTTCACACACACGTGTTTTTTTCTTCTTCTATCAGAGCTGTTCCTCAATGTCTCCTGACTATCATCTCCTGTTATTTCACACTCCATCTCCAGGGACTCAGGCCAAATAAACATTTCCTAATTAGCCTACTCACCATTATGTTCTGGGCTTCCAATTCGGCATCATCAAGCAACCTAGTAACTTTGTGAACCAGGCAGGTGCTAGCTCTATTTCTGCCTTTTGGATATTAACTTTCATTAAAGGGAATTCATTCTGAGGTCACTGAAGAAATGAGATCTCCAGATATTTTATATAGTTTGACACCTTGCCAAGTCTACAAGAACCTGAGTTTTGCTTTAAAGGATTTTTAATTTCAGTCCTAGAACTCATTTGCTAAATTGAGTATATTTAACTAATTTTCTGACTGTGCTCATCTAATCTAATGAGTAACATTGAGGTCCTTATTTTTTTGGACATTTCCCAATCCTTTCTAATATTTCAGAATTAGCATTTTTTCAGAAAAGGTTTGAGGGGAAAAAGATATTTCATAGAATAGGAAGAATGACTTTATCCCTTTTACACATAAATAATCATGAATATTTTAAAGCCTAGAGTAGATAAAGACTAATAAAACCCAATTATCTCAAAATGCAAAAGTTTTAGTGTTGCTCCTGGAGGCCATGATAGACCCAAGGACCCCAGGTAAGACCCTGCTCTGTGCCCTATGCCTTTCAACATCCCTTAAAGCATACCCAACAGCCTTAAATGTCCCCTGGGGTTCATTTTTTAAAGCACAACTCCACTTGCTTTCCCAGAGGCCACACTGGCATTAGAGACCCCCAGTAAGACCCTGTCTTATGCCTCATACCTGACAACTCCCTTTAAAACACATGCAATAACCATGAATACCCTATGCCCTGCCCTGGGCTCCATATTGTAGACCTCAATTGTAGTAGAAGACCTCTGCTTTCCTGGAGACCAGGCTGATTGTAGGGACCCCAGAGGCAATGTAGACACCCAAAATTCCAGAAGTCACAAAAGCTACAAAAACCCCAGCAAAGAAACTTCACTGGACCTAAAGATGTGCTGGTCACCAGAACCTCAGACTGCCCAGGTTAGAATACCTAGAAAAAGAGAAACCAAGGAGAAAAACATTTTTAAAAATATCTAACAAAGACAAATTCAGAAAAGAGCTCCTAAATCTATAATAAACACAAAATCTGTATGGCCAGAGGCCAGCATGAAAACACAATAAATAGTAATCAGAGCAACGATACCACTAGAGCCCCGGTATCCTACTACATCAGGCTCTGGATATTAAAACACAACTAAAATCAATGACTTTAAATCTGATCTTAAGATGATAAAGGCCTTAAAGAGGACATGAATAAGTCTCTTAAAGAAATATAGGAAAACACAATCAAAACAGGTAAAGGAAATGAATAGAAGTGTTAAAGACTTTAAACTAAAAATAGAAGCAATAACCAAAACAAATTGAGGGACTCCTTGAGCTTACCTAAACCTAGGTAAGCTCTGGTGGTTTGAATAGGTTTGACCCCCATAGACTCATGTGTTTCAGAATTTGACCCATGTGGAGTGGCACTATTAGAAGGTATGGCCTTGTTGAAGTAGTTGTGGCCTTGCTGGAGTAGGTGTCTCACTGTGCTTTGAGGTCTCCTAATGCTCAAGCTCCATGCAGTATAAAAAGAAACTGTTCTCCTGGATGCCTAAATAGTCTCCTCCTGGTTGCTTTTGAATCAAGGTATAGAACTCTCAGCTCTTCCAGCACTCCAGCACCAAGTCTGACGGCATGCTGCCATGCTTCCACCATGATGAAAATAGACTGAACCTCAGAAATTGTAAGCCAGCCTCAACTAAATGTTTGTCTTTATAAGAGTTGCCATGCTCATGGTGTGTCTTCATAGCAATAAAACTCTGAGACAGAAGTAGTGAGGGCTGGAGAGTTGGCTCAGCAGTTACGAGCACTGACTGCTCTTCCAGAGGTCCTGAGATCAAATCTCAGCAACCACGTGGTGGCTCACAACCATCTGTAATAAGAAGATTAACATAAAACCAAATGCACTACATCTCATAGGAAAGAAAGTGGGAAATATTGTTGAACACATTGGTACAGGAAACATTTTCCTGAACAGAACACCAATTGCTCAGGGTCTCAGATCAACAATTAATAAATGGGACCTTCTGAAACTAAAAAGCCTCTGTAAGGCAAAAGACACTAACATCAGAACAAAACTGCAGCTTACAGATTTGGAAAGGATCTTCACAAACCCTATATCTGACAGAGGGCTAATATCCAAAATCTGTAGAGAACTCAAGTTAAACACCAACAACCCAAATAACTCAATAAAAAAAATGGGGTACAGACCTAAACAGAAACTTCTGAACAAAGGAATCTTAAATGGCTGAGAAGCACTTAAAGAAATGTTCAAAATCCTTAGTCACCAAGGAAAGGCAAATCAAAATAGTTCTGATCTTAAATCCATCAGAATGGCTAAGATCAAAAACTGAAGAGACAGCAGCACATACTGATGAGGATGTGGAGCAAGGGAAACATTCCTCCATTTCTGGTGTGAGTGCAAACTTGTACATCCCCTTTGGAAATCAACTTGGCAGTTTTTTTTGAAAACTAGGGATATACCCAAAAAATATTCTACCATTCCACAAAGACACTTGCCCAACTATGTTCATTTTATTTGTAATAGCCAGAAATTAGAAACAACCTAGATAGTCCTCAACTGAAGAATGGATAAAGAAAACGTGGTTCATCTATACAATGGCATAACCATTAATTATTAGCTCAACTATTAAAAACAAAGACATTGTGAATTTTGCAGGCAAACAGATGCAACTTGAGAATATCATTCTGAATGAGGTAGCCCAGACCCAAAAGGACAAGCATGGTATTTACTCACTTATAAGTGGATATTAGCCATAAAATACAGGTGCCATGTCATACTCCACAGACCCAAAGAAGCTAAACAAGAAGGAAGACCCAAATGAGGAAGCTAGAATTTCACTTAGAAGAGGGAATAAAATAGTCATAAGAGTCAGATGGAGGGAGGGAACTGGGAGGCAGGGCGAATAGGGAGAGGAATGTGGGGTTCAGGATTAGTTGTAGGGATGTCTAGATGGCCATAAAAATTAATGGAAATCTGCAACTAATGGGGATGAGGAAGTGGGGGCATCTCAAAAATGAGACAGAGACCTCAGATACAGGAAGTGCCCAAATCAATGGACATGACCATAACTATAACTCACTACATTGGAGATATGGAACCTGAAAAGGACACCTCCTATAGTCAGACAGGAACCCAAGAGGAACAATAGAGACACTAACACACCACAAAACTTTCAAACCAAAATTTATCCTGTGTAAAAGAAATGCAGCCATGGAGGATGGAGGAGTCTGAGGGAATGGCCAACCAATAATGGGTTCAACTTGAGACCCATCCCATGGACAAAGACCAATCCCTAACACTATTAATGATACTCTGTTATGCTTGCAGACAGGAGCAAGTTGTCCTTCGAGAGGTTCCACCCAGCAGCTGACTCAGATAGATACAGACACCCACAGTCAAACAGTAGATGGAGTTTGGGGACTCTTGTGGAAGAATAGGAGAAAAGATTATGAGCCCTGAAGAGGATAGGAACTCAACAGGAAAACCAACAGAGTTCACTAACCTGGACCCATGAGGCTCTCAGAATCTGAACCACCAACCAAAGAGCACACAGGGGCTGGACCTAGGCCTCCCCACACAAGTAGCAGACGTACAGCTTGGTCTTCATGTGAGTCCTGAACAACTGGAATGGGGGCTATCCCAAAAGCTGTTCCCTGTATGTGGAATGTGCTCTTCTAGCCGGGCTGCCTGCCTGGCCTCAATGGGAGAGGAAGTGTCTAGCCTCCAAAAGACTTGAAGTGCCAGAGTGGGCATGGGGAGATATAGGGGTGCACCCACTCAGAGGCGATGGAGAGGGGAGGATTGTGGGAGGGAGTAGCTGGGAGGTGGACAGTGAATGGGATGCAAAGTGAATAAGTAAAAATAAATAAATTAAAAGAGAAAAGGTAAAATTTATCAAAATAAATCTGCCTTATTCCTAACCTAAAACAAAAACCAAAAAAACAAAACAAAACAAAACAAAAAACTAACCTTCTGAATGTGTCACCATCCCTGATTCCAAACTGTACTATAGACCAATAGTAATACAACCTCATCTTATTTGGCATCAAAATAGACAGATTGATCAATGGAATCTATTTGAAGACCCAAAACTAAATTCACACATCTATGGAAGCCTGATTTTTAATGAAGAAGCCAAAATTATACAATGGATAAAAGAAAATATCTTCAACAATTAAAGATGATATCAGTGGCAGTCTGCATGTAAAAAAATGCAAATAGATCTATAATTTATCAACCTATATGAAACTCAAGTCTCAGTAGATCAAAGACCTCAATATAAGCCAGATACACTAAGTCTAATAGAACATAAAGTGAGGAATAACTTTGAACTCATTGTACAATAGAAACTTCCTGGACAGAACATTAAGAGCTCAGGCACTAAGATCAGCAATTAAGAAATAGGACCTCCTGAAACTGAAAAGCTTCTGTAAGGCAAAGAATGAATGCTGTAAAGGGGGAATGGGTGCAGCAGTCTACAGAATAGAAAAAGATCTTCACCAACCCCACATTCAACAAAGCACTAATATTAATATCCAAAATATAAAAAAACATAAGAAACTAGACATCAACAAACCAAATAACTCTTTTTTTTTTAAATGGGATACAGATGTAAACAAAGAATCCTAGACCAAGGAATTTCTAATGGCCAAGAAGTACTTGAAGAAATAATATCTTTAGCCATCAGAGAAATGCAAGTCAAAATGACTCTAAAATTCCATCCTATACCCATCAGAATGGCTAAGATCAAAAGCTCAGTAACAGTTCATGCTGGAGAGGATGTGGAGCAAAGGGAACACTTCTTCATTGCTAGAGGATGGGGGAAGTACAAACTAGTACAGCTACTTGGAAATCAATTTGGTGTTTCAAAAATTGGAAATAAATCTACCTCATGACTCAGCTATCCCACTCCTGGGTATATACCCAAAGTATGCTCCACCCTACCACAAGGACACTTGCTCAACTATGCTCCTAGCATCTTTATTTGAAATATCCAGAAATTAGATGTCCCTCAATGAAAAAATGGATAAAGAAAATGTGGTACATTTGCATAATAAAGTATTACTTGGCTATTAAAAACAATGACATCATGAAATTTTGAGGCAAATGGATAGATCTAGAAAAGACCATCCTGAGTGAGGCAACCCAGACCCAGAAAGGTGAAAATGGTATGTCCTCACTTTTAAGTGTCTGTTAACTTTAAAGTAAAGAGTAAGCATGCTACGATTCACAGACCCAAAGAGGCCAAGTAACAAGGAAGGCTCAAGGGTAGATGAGAAGGGGAAATAGAATATAGAAATCATGGGTGGATGGGAGTGGGGACTGCATGAGGTTAGAGTGGAGGAAGAAATCAGGTGTGGGGAGGACAGAGGGAGAGAGTATTGGGAAAGACAACTAGAATCAGAAGGCAAGGTCTTTGGGACAAACTATAAACCTAATGCAATGGAAACTCCCAGGAATCTATGAGGGTGAGCCTAGCTAACACTCCTAGCAGTGGGGGGATATGGAACCTGAACTGACCATCTCCTATAACCAAGCAAGACTTCCAATGAAGGGATTAGAACAGCAACCAAGCCACAAAACCTTAGAACTTCAATTTGTCCTGCCTACAAGATGTGCAGGAGTAAAGATGGCCCATAAATGGAGAGAATGACCAACCAGTGACCTGTCTAGCCTGAGACTCCTGAATGAGAGAGAGCTCAACACTGTTGATAATATTCTGCTCTACTTTTGGACAGAAACGTAGAATAACTGTCATCAGAGAGGTTTGACCCAGCATCTGATAAAAACAGATGAAGAAACTCACAGCCAAACATTAGGTTACACTCCAGTGAATCCTTTGAAAGAGGATGACGAAGGATTATAGGAGTCAAAGGTGTCTGGACACTACAAGAAAACCTACAGAATCAGCTAGCGTTGGCCCATAGAACCCCACAGGTACTGAACTGCCAACGAGGGACCACGCACAGGTCTGACCTAGGCTCTCTGCACATGTGTTACAGTTGCATAGCTTGGTCTTAAGTGGGAATCATAGCAGCTAGAGCAAGGGCTATCTCTGACTCTGTTCCCTGCCTTTGGGACCCTTTCCCTCTACTGGGCTAACTCTTCTCGCCTCAATAGAAAAAGATGTGAATAGTCTTACTGCAATATGATACGCCAATGCCTGTGGATATCCATGGGAGGTCTCTCCACTTTTCTGAAGAGAAAGGGTGGAAGAGTAGATGGGGAGAAAGAGTTGAGAAAAGGACTGGAAGAAAAGGAAGAAACAAAAACTGACTTTAGATCACTGTGACAAAATATCTGAGAGAGACAACGTAAGGGGAGAAAGTTTGTCTAGGTCAAGGGGCTAAAAGACAGTTAAACTCATTATGACAGGGAAGGAAGAACTGCAGGAATGACTCCATCACTTGTGTCAGGAGCTTGCACCAGACCACAAATCAAAGAAAGCTGGCTAGGTCCAGTGCTAGGCAAAGCACTCAATGAGTCACCTAGTGACCTACTTCTACTAGCCAGGCAATACCCCTTGTAGGCTCCACTGCCTTTAAAAAAAGGCATGAAACTCAGAACCAAGACATCAAACTGTGAGCCTATAGAGACATTTTACTCAAATCAGAACAGTTGATTATTTAACTCTTCTGTGCCTTGTACAGAAAATAACTTCCTTTTACTGTTGTTATAATAATTAAATGAGCTTGTGTGAGTTACACAAATTAATAAGTACCACAGAGTCCAATGTTAAATAAAATTTTAGATGTCATTCGTTTTAGAAAGTTTAGCATTTATATGATCTGAGGACCCCTTCCTTACATCCCTTTAGAACTTAAGTACTTGTAATTAGACAATAGGAAGGAAATTTTAAATAAATATTTACTTAGAACTACATATAAGTAGAATTTACATTTAAAGGGACGATTTCATTACAAACCAATATTGTGATCATTGTGACATTGTTATGGATATTAAAATCATATTATTAATGGAAATTATGCCTATAATTCTTTTAACAGATAAGAGCATTAATAACTGTGAACAATGAGAAACCTATATGTACCATATTCCTGATTTTGAACACTAAAGTTGCTTATTCTACCAATATGACTTTATCACTTCTGTTTGAGACACATAAGTGTGGGTAATACAATGATCAAAAAAGTAGTTTGCATTCCTTACTATAGTGAAGGATGAAGAGATAAATCAAAATCACATACACACATCTGAACATATTAACTGAGTAATCTGTCTCAGTCAAACAGCTCAAGGAATGTTTCTCTAAAATAGAGAACACTGGGATATATGTAAAAAGCAAAATAGCACGAACGGATAATATTATTCCTAAAAAAAATTACTAGCGTGAGCATGGAATCTGAAGCAGGAACAGAGAATCTGGTAAAGAGAAAAAGATGAAGGGGCCTCGGAAGAACTGGATGCTGCACTGAGTGAACCAGATAGAGATTACAGGCCTCGCTGAAGGCTGCACTGGATGAACCAGACAGAGATTACAGGCCGTGCTGTGTGAGGAGCTGTCCGAGGAGCTGTCTTTACATACTCCATTACAAGATGGCACCAGCATCTGGCAGAACGCACCTAGTAAAAAGGGCAATACGCAGGCGCCTGGTAACTTCCCTACTCGAAGGGACACGTACGTTATGGTACGTCATCTGGCATAATTGGCAGCGACCAGTCAGAGAGTGACACGTCCTAGGCGAGGATAGTTTCCTATATAAGGGACGGTTATTCCTCACTCGGCGTCTCTGCATTGTAAGCTTATGCTCTCCCTCTCAAGATGCAGTAAAGCTTTTTCTGTAGAAGGATCCTGTGTGTGCGCGTCGTTCCTGCTGGCGTAGACGTAGCGCGTGGGACATCTGGTGCCAAAAACCGGGAAAGACCTCGCCATTGTCAGCACCTTCGAGATCCCTTGGCGACAAGGAGGATTCAGAACTACAGGTAGATACGCTCGAGAGGCAGCCTCTCTTGGACTTTGGTCTGGGGTTGTCACCCTTTGGGAAGGATTTGTTGAGGCTATAGTATTTGTCCTGGGAGCCACCCTACTTTTTATGTTCTGTTTTCACCGCTGCTGTTAAAAGGACGATCACAGCAGCTGAAGGCGTTGCGTCTCAGTCTCTCAGATATAAGTGAGCTTCAAGGCAGCTCCCTTTACCTTCGATTTTGACTGTTGAGGAGCAAGGACGCGCATAAGGGGAACGTAGATAAGTGGCACCATCCGGGAGGCGTGTAAGACTCCGTACATAAGAGAGCAGCGGTCCGTCTCTACCTTTTTTCACCTCACGCCTTGTCAGACGGACGTAGATAAGCCGCCGGGGTTCCTGGCTCAGCATGGGATCATCACAGTCTGTGGTCACGGCCATGGAAACAGTGATAAAGCAGAGGGACATCAAAATTGGAGGAGGAACATTTAAAAACTTTGTGAAGGAGGTGGAGAGGGTGGCGCCTTGGTTTGCCTGTTCAGGCTCTTATTGCCTCATGGAACAAACTTGAAAAGACCTTGATAGAAAATTGGCGGAAGAGGATCTGCGCCTAGGGACCAAAGCTATATGGAAGCTGGTTAAGAATTGTTTAAAGGATGAAACGTGTAAGGCAGCAGTAATAGAAGGACAGGCCACTCTCGAGGTAGTCCGGAAAAGTCTGTCAGAAACCGAACGTAGTGAGAGGTTGGGCGCGCGCAAGAAAAAAGACGTCCTAAGAAAGAAAAGGTGCCCTCCCGGTAAGTCCGCAGACAAGGGAGCGTTGACATGTTCAGATTCCAGCACTTCCTCCTCTACACATAAACCAGGAGGGGGAGCCAGCCTATACCCTGTGAACGAGCTAGAAGCGCTGAACCTCGACAGTTCTGAAAGCTCTGAAAATAAAACCTTAGACTCAGAGGAGGAGGCTGAGCTAGATGAGGAGGAAAGATATTACCCCGATGAATGTAGGGGAAGTAATAGAAGCCTTCTAGCACGGCCGCCACCAACGGGCCCCCTCCAGATGAGACACGCCACACGCCTTCTCACTAGTCCCCGAGAAGGTGAGAAGAAAGCTGAGTATGACATTTCCTATCTTTGAGACTCGGAGGAGGACGGGTCCATGCCCCTGTTGAATATAATCAGATTAAGGAATTAGCAGAATCAGTTAGAAAGTATGGAGTCACGGCCAACTTTACTCTAACACAACTCGACAGGTTGGCCATGACAGCATTGACACCAGCTGATTGGCAGATGATTGCTAAGGCAGCCCTTGCCAGCATGGGCCAATACATGGAATGGAAAGCGCCTGGTATGAGGCAGCCCAAACACAGGCCATTAATGCTACAGCCTTAATACCTGAGCAACAAGAATGGACTTTTGAACTCTTAACAGGACAGGGCCGCTTTGCAGCTGATCAGTCTGCTTACCACTGGGGCGCCTATGCTCAGGTCTCAGCACGGCTATTAGAGCCTGGAGAGGAGGGGGTTGATAATCAACTTACAAAAAATCGTTCAGGGACCCCAGGAAAATTTCTCAGATTTTGTAGCTAGAATGACAGAGGCTGCAGGACTAATCTTTGGCCATCCTGAACAAGCAGCACCACTAATAGAACAGCTGTTTTTGAGCAAGCCACCCAGGAGTGCGAATAGCCATAGCCCCTCAAGAAATAAAGGGCTACAGGATTGGCTTAGAGTTTGCAGGGAACTTGAGGGCCCTTAGTTTAACTCAGGCCTGGCGGTGCCATTCTCCAGTTCCAGTGACGCCCGTTAAAGGGACGGATAAAAGATCATGCTTTCAATGTGGGAAACTATAGACACATGTTCTGGCATTCTACATGCCACCCCACTTACAGGAAAAAAACAACACATGTCATTCAGCACTGCCTTGAAGCATGGAGTGCTTGGGGAAAGCCAAATGTGTAAAACTGACAATGGCCCCGCCTACACATCTCTCAGTTTTGTGCTCAGATGCAGGTTACCCACCTGATGGGCCTGCCCTACAACCCTCAAGGACAGGGAATCATAGCGCGTGCTCATCGGACGCTCAAATCATATTTAATAAAACAAAGAAGGGGAATTATGATAGAACTCCCCCCAACACCCCGAGTGGCCACTGCTCTGGCCCTTTTTACCTTAAATTTTTTAAATCTTGATGAAGCTGGACAAACAGCGGCTGAGCGACATTGCTCAGAGCCCAAGAGGACAAAAGAATTAGTCAAATGGAAGGATGTATTAACAAATGAATGGAAAGGCCCGGATCCTGTTTTAATAAGATCCAGGGGAGCGGTCTGTGTTTTTCCACAGGACAATGAAAATCCCATATGGATCCCAGGACGACTTACTCGGAGCATCACAGCAAGTGATCAAGAAGGGACTGGGACCCTGCACCTCCTCACTCTTCTTCCATGGATGCCAGCAACGGTGCAGGGCGAGCCACGATGGGGGAATAATGTCAACCTTTCCACCCGATGCCGGTGATGTACCACTAACAGGGATTTAGGGTTGGCCTATTTACCTAAGGATCCACAGGTTGAACGACTAAAAGAAAATAGGACTATTCCCCTTAAGGGCAGCCTTTGTTTTGGCATATTCAACAAAACATCTTTTGATCTCCCTTGCATTATGTTATATAATCAATCTTCTGCTTGATTAAGGGAGGCCACATGGGGAACTGGTGAGGAGGACATTGTGGCTAATGCCACAGTTCTCTATGGTGGTGGCCTTACATTGCGTTAAGTGGTAGCTGCACTTACGCCCATGGTGATGCTACTTGGAGGAAAGGGAGAAAAGGGACGGTTGTCATTTTCCTGGACGGGAACATCAAACCTGCTGCCTCTGTCTGGACAGCTACTCATATAAAATATCGCAGTAGTTACCCATGGCTCGCTTTTTAGCCCGATCCCTGTTGATGCCCGGAGACCATGACCTTATTTAGAGGAAAAAGAGATTTTGATACTTCTGCAATTATTGCTGGCATTATTACTACGACAGCAGTCGCTGCCTCGGTTACTGCCTCGGCATTGGTCTTGTCAAATTCAGTACAGACAACCCAAACTATCAATGATTTATCGGCCACCATCTCTGTGGCTCGGGACAGACAGGCCTCGGCCAATACTCAGATATAGGGAGGCCTTATGCTTGTCAACTAACGTATAGATGGCAATTAGACATTCTATGGCAACTGGCCCAGCTTGGCTATGAGCAAAAACTCCCAGGCCTTTGTATCACCTCCATATAATATGACAAATTTACCCGAGCTGCTAATCTGTCTAAGAGTCTTTCACAGCATCTGTTACAGAATTGGACCTCGGAGTTTGAACAGACACTTCGGGAGCTGAGAGCGACCATCATTCAAGTAAATTCTACCCGACTGGACCTGTCTTTGACGGAGGGATTGTCGTCCTGGATCACCTCAGCAGTCTCTTATTTCAAGGAATGGGTGGGAGTGGGACTTTTTAGAGTGATCCTCTGCTGTGGATTAGTGTTACTCCTCTGGTTGCTTTGCAAATTGAGATCTCAAACAAGAAAGGACAAAGTAGTGATTGCCCAGGCGCTTGTAGCCCTTGAACAAGGAGCGTCAGCTGATATCTGGTTGACCATGCTCAAGCAACAGGTCGCCGGCTGGACAGCTCTTGCACTCCTAGAACCTCGGTTCATTGCACAGGATTAGAGTGTCCGGCTTGAGCAGCCCATGAGGGGTGACGAGCTTAGCATCGCACAGGGAAGTTCTACCAAATACGCCCCTGGAAGGCATGTCATATTACATGAGGGTTTCTGCCCCAGTTTTCTCTCCCTCGAAAAATGGCAGTGCGACGGGTCGGGAGTGCCCTGGGTCCCAACAACAGCCTAAGGGTATCTCTCTTGTACAGGTTCGCCAACTTTGTACGAGGATATGACCTCTGTCTTCGCCCTCCTATATCTGGGTGTCCTGTTTGGTTAAAAAAAACAAAAAGGGGAGATGTGAGGAGCTGTCGAGGAGCTGTCCTCACAGATGTGAGGAGCTGTCCGAGGAGCTGTCCTCACAGATGTGAGGAGCTGTCCGAGGAGCTGTCTTTACATACTCCATTACAAGATGGCACCAGCATCTGGCAGAACGCACCTAGTAAAAGGGCAACACGCAGGCGCCTGGTAACTTCCCTACTGAAGGGACACGTCACGTTATGGTACGTCATCTGGCATAATTGGCAGCGACCAGTCAGAGAGTGATACGTCCTAGGCGAGGATAGTTTCCTATATAAGGGACGGTTATTCCTCACTCGGCGTCTCCGCATTGTAAGCTTATGCTCTCCCTCTCAAGATGCAGTAAAGCTTTTTTCTGTAGAAGGATCCTGTGTGTGCCGCGTCGTTCCTGCTGGCGAGACGTAGCGCGGGACAGTGCTGGAGTTTTACAGACACGCCCCAGCCACTGGGAGATCACTGGAAAACACTTAACAAAGTAATTCAAGAATAGAAAACATGGGCAGGTTTACTTTTGACAGAAAATATACGGCTATAGTGAGAAGACAGATTGATGGAGAAGGCAAAAGTTGAGAACATCGTCTGGGATGTCATTTCAGCTTGATAAATTTCCCTAACAAGTGAGTGATGGAGATAGAGTAATGTGAAAATTCAAGGCTACTGAGTGATTTCATGATGCTCAAGATAAGAAAGATGAGGAATGTGGAGTTGTCAAAGTATTTTAAGTTACTGGCATTTATAAATAGACCAGATTTAAAAAGGAAAGGCCTGGGTTTTCTGATACATTGTATTTGGAATGCCTTTGAAACATTTACACAAAGATACCAAGTTGGCAGCGAGAAAACTGATTACAAATACAAAAAAAAAAAGTGGCTGGTACCAGACTTTTCCTTCCACGGTAAATAAGTATAAAACAGGGCAGAATATATAGGGCAACATTTTAAGATATTATCCAAGGGGAGCACTCAACCCTGATTACTGTGATACAAAAAAGTACAAAGTGCAGCCCATAATTTCCTTGAACTTCTACCTGGAAATCATTCCATACTACAGAGCAAGGCAAATGGGATTTAAAAAAATCACAGGTGGATCAACTATTTTGGGAGGCAACAATAAACTAGAATTAGCATTGGGGCAAAAGTTCATACAACAGTGCCAGGAGCCTCCCAGCCCGGAGAAGGTAGTGGTGAAGGTGCACAGAGGAGGACTCTGGGGATGGCTTTAAAGTCTGAGGGTCTCCGGACATTCTAGCTCTCTAACTGTACTGAAAGGCTGATGATAACTTCTAAGAAGTCCTAAAAAGTTTCTTGCTCTTTCCAAGGATAGAAGGCTGCTGGCTTAGGTAATGACACCTGTCGTCTAACATGGAGGACTAAGTAGCATGGCCTTTGTTTATATTGGATATTAGCCCTCTATCGGATGTAGGATTGATAAAGATCTTTTCCCAATCTGTTGGTTGCAGTTTTGTCCTATTGACATTGCTTTTTGCTTTACAAAAGCTTTGCAATTTTATGAATTCCCATTTGTTGATTGTTGATCTTACAACATGAGCCATTGGTGTTTTGTTCAGGAAATTTTCCCCTGTGCCAATGTGTTCGAGGCTCTTCCCCAATTTCTATACTATTAATTTCAGTGTATCTGGTTTTATGTGGAGGTACTTGAACTTTTTACAAAAAGATAAAAATGGATTGATTTGAGTTCTTCTACATGCTGACCTCCAGTTAAACCAGCACAATTTGTCAAAAATTATTTTTTCCACTGGATGGTTTTAGCTCCTTTGACAAAGATCAAGTGACCATAGGTGTGTGGGTTCATTTCTGGGTCTTCAATGCTATTCCATTGATCTACCTACCTGTCTCTGTACCAATACCATACAGTTTTTAACACTATTGCTTTGTAATACAGCTGGAGGATAGGGATGGTGATTCCCCCAGAAATCCTTTTATTGTTGAAAATAGTTTTTGCTATCCTAGGTTTTTTTGTTATTCCAGATGAATTTGCAAATTGCTCTTTCTAACTCTTTGAAAAATTGAGTTGAATTTTGATGAAGATTGAATTGAATCCATAGATTGCTTTTGGCAAGATGGCCATTTGTACTATATTAATCCTGCAAATCCGTGAGCATGGGCAATCTTTCCATCTTCTGAGATCTTCTCCAATTTCTTTCTTCAGAGATTTGAAGTTCTTGTCATACAGACTTTCATTTGCTCAGTTAGAGTTAGTCACACAAAGGAATTTTATATTGTTTGTGATTATTGCGAAGGGTGTAATTTCCCTAACTTCCTTCTCAACCTGTTTATTCTTTGAGTAGAGGAAGGCAACTGATTAGAGTTAATTTTATATCCAGCCACTTAGCTGAAGTTGTTTATCAAGTTTAGGAATTCTCTGGTGAAATTTTTGGGGTCGCTTAAATATAGTATCATATAATCTGCAAATAGTGATATTTTGACTTCTTCCTTTCTAATTTGTATCCCTTTGACCTCCTGCTGTTATGTAATTGTTCTGGCTAGGACTTCAAGTACTATATTGAATAGGTAGGGAGAGAGTGGGTAGCATTGTCTAGTCCCTGATTCTAGTGGGATTATTTCAAGTTTCTCTCCATTTAATTTGATGTTGACAATTGCTTTGCTATATATTGCTTTTACTATGTTTAGGTATGGGCCTTAAATTCCTGATCTTTCCAAGACTTTACCATGAAGAGGTGTTGAATTTTATCAAATGCTTCTCAGCATATAATGAGATGATCATGTGGGGATTTTTTTCCTTGAGTTTGTTTATATAGTGGATTATGTTGATGAATTTTCGTATATTGAACCATTCCTGAATCCCTGGGATGAGGCCTACTTGATCATGGTGGATGATCAGTTTGATGTCTTCTTGGATTTGGGTTTCAAGAATTTTATCGAGTATTTTGCATCAATATTCATAAGTGAAGTTAGTCTGAAGTTTTCTTTTGTTATTGAGTCTTTGTGTGGTTTACGTAGATTGTTTAGGTAATTGTGGCTTCATAGAACAAATTGGGTAGTGTTACTATGTTTCTATTTTGTGGAATAGCTTGAAGAGTATTGGTATTAGGTCTTCTTTGAAAGTCTGATAGAATTCTGCACTAAATCCATCTGAACCTGGGCTTTTTGTTGTTGTTGTTTTGTTTTGTTTTCTTTTGGTTGGGAGAATTATTTTAATGACTGCTTCTATTTCTTTAGGGGTTATGGGACTGTTTAGATGGTTTTTCTCATCCTTATTTAACTTTGGTATCTGGTATCTGTCTAGAAAAATGTCCATTTCATGCAGGTTTTCCAGGGTTTGTTTTGTTTTGTTTTGTTTTTGTTTTGTTTTGTTTGAAAATAGTCTTTTGCAGTAGCATCTGGTGACTTTTTGGATTTCCTAGGCTTCTGTCTATGTCTCCCTTTTCATTTCTGATTTTATTAATTTGGATACTGTCTCTGTGCCCTCTGGTTAGTCTGGCTAAGGGTTTATCTATCTTGCTGGTTTTCTCAAAGAACCAGCTCCTCAAGAAGTTAGACTCCAGAAAACCAAATAACACTATTTTTAAAAAATGGATACAGAGTTAAACAAAGAATTCTCAGCTGAGAAATACCAAAAGGCTGAGAAGCACCTAAAGAATTGTTCAGCATCCTTAGTCATCAGGGAAACGCAAATCAAAACAACCCTGAGATTCTACCTCACACCAGTCAGAATGCCTAAGATCAAAAATTCAGGTGACTAACCTAAAAAAAGAGATACCCATAGGCATACAAGAAGCCTACAGAACTCCAAATAGATTGGACCAGAAAAGAAACACCTCCCGTCACATAATAGTCAAAACACTAAACGCACAAAATAAAGAAAGAATATTAAAAGCAGTAAGGGAAAAAGGTCAAGTAACATATAAAGGCAGACCTATCAGAATCACACCAGACTTCTCGCCAGAAACTATGAAGGCCAGAAGATCCTGGACTGATGTCATACAGACCCTAAGAGAACACAAATGCCAGCCCAGGCTACTGACTCTCAATTAACATAGATGGAGAAACCAAGATATTCCATGACAAAACCAAATTTACACAATATCTTTCTACAAATCCAGCACTACAAAGGATAATAAATGGTAAAGCCCAACATAAGGAGGCAAGCTATACCCTAGAAGAGGCAAGAAACTAATCGTCTTGGCAACAAAACAAAGAGAAGAAAAGCACACAAACACAACCTCACATCCAAATATGAATATAACAGGAAGCAATAATCACTATTCCTTAATATCTCTCAACATCAATGGCCTCAACTCCCCAATAAAAAGACATAGATTAACAAACTGGATACGCAACGAGGACCCAGCATTCTGCTGCCTACAGGAAACACACCTCAGACACAAAGACAGACACTACCTCAGAGTGAAAGGCTGGGAAACAACTTTCCAAGCAAATGGTCGGAAGAAGCAAGCTGGAGTAGCCATTCTAATATCAAATAAAATCAATTTTCAACTAAAAGTCATCAAAAAAGATAAGGAAGGACACTTTATATTCATCAAAGGAAAAATCCACCAAGATGAACTCTCAATCCTAAATATCTATGCCCCAAATACAAGGGCACCTACATACGTAAAAGAAACCTTACTAAAGCTCAAAACACACATTGCACCTCACACAATAATAGTAGGAGATTTCAACACCCCACTCTCATCAATAGACAGATCATGGAAACAGAAATTAAACAGACACGTAGACAGACTAAGAGAAGTCATGAGCCAAATGGACTTAACGGATATTTATAGAACGTTCTACCCTAAAGCAAAAGGATATACCTTCTTCTCAGCTCCTCATGGTACTTTCTCCAAAATTGACCATATAATTGGTCAAAAAACGGGCCTCAACAGGTACAGAAAGATAGAAATAATCCCATGCGTGCTATCGGACCACCACGGCCTAAAGCTGGTCTTCAATAACAATAAGGGAAGAAAGCCCACATATACGTGGAAACTGAACAATGCTCTACTCAATGATAACCTGGTCAAGGAAGAAATAAAGAAAGAAATTAAAAACTTTTTAGAATTTAATGAAAATGAAGGTACAACATACCCAAACTTATGGGACATAATGAAAGCTGTGCTAAGAGGAAAACTCATAGCGCTGAGTGCCTGCAGAAAGAAACGGGAAAGAGCATATGTCAGCAGCTTGACAGCACACCTAAAAAGCTCTAGAACAAAAAGAAGCAAATACACCCAGGAGGAGTAGAAGGCAGGAAATAATCAAACTCAGAGCTGAAACCAACCAAGTAGAAACAAAAAGGACCATAGAAAGAATCAACAGAACCAAAAGTTGGTTCTTTGAGAAAATCAACAAGATAGATAAACCCCTAGACAGACTAACGAGAGGACACAGAGAGTGTGTCAAAATTAACAAAATCAGAAATGAAAAGGGAGACATAACTACAGATTCAGAGGAAATTCAAAAAATCATCAGATCTTACTATAAAAGCCTATATTCAACAAAACTTGAAAATCTGCAGGAAATGGATAACTTCCTAGACAGATACCAGGTACCGAAGTTAAATCAGGAACAGATAAACCAGTTAAACAACCCCATAACTCCTAAGGAAATAGAAGCAGTCATTAAAGGTCTCCCAACCAAAAAGAGCCCAGGTCCAGACGGGTTTAGTGCAGAATTCTATCAGACTTTCATAGAAGACCTCATACCAATATTATCCAAACTATTCCACAAAATTGAAACAGATGGAGCACTACCAATTCCTTCTATGAAGCCACAATTACTCTTATACCTAAACCACACAAAGACCCAACAAAGAAAGAGAACTCAGACCAATTTCCCTTATGAACATCGTATATAAAAATACTCAACAAAATTCTGGCAAACCAAATCCAAGAGCACATCAAAACAATCGGTCCACCATGATCAAGTAGGTCATCCCAGGGCATGCAGGGATGGTTTAATATCGAAAACCATCAACGTGATCCATTATATAAACAAACTGAAAGAACAAAACCACATGATCATTTCATTAGATGCTGAGAAAGCATTTGACAAAATTCAACACCCCTTCATGATAAAAGTCCTGGAAAGAATAGGAATTCAAGGCCCATACCTAAACATAGTAAAAGCCATATACAGCAAACCAGTTGCTAACATTAAACTAAATGGAGAGAAACTTGAAGCAATCCCACTAAAATCAGGGACTAGACAAGGCTGCCCACTCTCTCCCTACTTATTTAATATAGTTCTTGAAGTTCTAGCCAGAGCAATCAGACAACAAAAGGAGGTCAAGGGGATACAGATAGGAAAAGAAGAAGTCAAAATATCACTATTTGCAGATGATATGATAGTATATTTAAGTGATCCCAAAAGTTCCACCAGAGAACTACTAAAGCTGATAAACAACTTCAGCAAAGTGGCTGGGTATAAAATTAACTCAAATAAATCAGTAGCCTTCCTCTACACAAAAGAGAAACAAGCCGAGAAAGAAATTAGGGAAACGACACCCTTCATAATAGACCCAAATAATATCAAGTACCTCGGTGTGACTTTAACCAAGCAAGTAAAAGATCTGTACAATAAGAACTTCAAGACACTGAAGAAAGAAATTGAAAAAGACCTCAGAAGGTGGAAAGATCTCCCATGCTCATAGATTGGCAGGGTTAATATAGTAAAAATGGCCATTTTACCAAAAGCGATCTACAGATTCAATGCAATCCCCATCAAAATACCAATCCAATTCTTCAAAGAGTTAGACAGAACAATTTGCAAATTCATCTGGAATAACAAAAAACCCCTAGCTAAAACTATCCTCAACAATAAAAGGACTTCAGGGGGAATCACCATCCCTGAACTCAAGCAGTATTACAGTGCAATAGTGATAAAAACTGCATGGTATTGGTACAGAGACAGACAGATAGACCAATGGAACAGAATTGAAGACCCAGAAATGAACCCACACACCTATGGTCACTTGATTTTTTGACAAAGGGCCAAATCCATCCAATGGAAAAAGATAGCATTTTCAGCAAATGGTGCTGGTTCAACTGAGGTCAACATGTAGAAGAATGCAGATCGATCCATGCTTATCACCCTGTACAAAGCTTAAGTCCAAGTGGATCAAGGACCTCCACATCAAACCAGACACACTCAAACTAATAGAAGAAAAACTAGGGAAGCATCTGGAACACATGGGCACTGGAAAAAATTTCCTGAACAAAACACCAATGGCTTATGCTCTAAGATCAAGAATCGACAAATGGGATCTCATAAAACTGCAAAGCTTCTGTGTAAGGCAAAGGACACTGTGGTCAGGACAAACGGCAACCAACAGATTGGGAAAAGATCTTTACCAATCCTACAACAGATAGAGGCCTTATATCCAAAATATACAAAGAACTCAAAAAGTTAGACGCAGGGAGACAAATAACCCTATTAAAAAATGGGGTTCAGAGCTAAACAAAGAATTCACAGCTGAGGAATGCCGAATGGCTGAGAAACACCTAAAGAAATGTTCAACATCTTTAGTCATCAGGAAATGCAAATCAAAAAACAACCCTGAGATTTCACCTCACACCAGTGAGAATGGCTAAGATCAAAACTCAGGTGACAGCAAATGCTGGCGAGGATGTGGAGAAAAGGAACACTCCTCCATTGTTGTTGGGATTGCAGACTGGTACAACCATTCTGGAAATCAGTCTGGAGGTTCCTCAGAAAATTGGACATTGAACTGCCTGAGGATCCAGCTATACCTCTCTTGGGCATATACCCAAAAGATGCCCCAACATATAAAAAAGACATGTGCTCCACTATGTTCATCGCAGCCTTATTTATAATAGCCAGAAGCTGGAAAGAACCCAGATGCCCTTCAACAGAGGAATGGATACAGAAAATGTGGTACATCTACACAATGGAATATTACTCAGCTATAAAAAACAACGACTTTATGAAATTCGTAGGCAAATGGTTGGAACTGGAAAATATCATCCTGCGTGAGCTAACCCAATCACAGAAAGTCATACATGATATGCACTCATTGATAAGTGGCTATAGCCCAAATGCTTGAATTACCCTAGACGCCTAGAACAAATGAAACTCAAGACGGATGATCAAAATGTGAATGCTTCACTCCTTCTTTAAAAGGGGAACAAGAATACCCTTGGCAGGGAAGAGAGAGGCAAAGATTAAAACAGAGACTGAAGGGACACCCATTCAGAGCCTGCCCCACATGTGGCCCATATATATACAGCCACCCAATTAGACAAGATGGATGAAGCAAAGAAGTGCAGAAGTGTAGATCGCTCCTGAGAGACACAGCCAGAATACAGCAAATACAGAGGCGAATGTCAGCAGCAAACCACTGAACTGAGAATAGGACCCCCGTTGAAGGAATCAGAGAAAGAACTGGAAGAGCTTGAAGGGGCTCGAGACCCCATATGTACAACAATGCCAAGCAACCAGAGCTTCCAGGGACTAAGCCACTACCTAAAGACTATACATGGACTGACCCTGGACTCTGACCTCATAGGTAGCAATGAATATCCTAGTAAGAGCACCAGTGGAAGAGGAAGCCCTGGGTCCTGCTAAGACTGAACCCCAGTGAACTAGACAGTTGGGGGGGGCGGCAATAGGGGGAGGTGGGGGAGGAACACCCATAAGGAAGGGGAGGGGGAGGGGATGTTTGCCCGGAAACTGGGAAAGGGAATAACACTCGAAATGTATATAAGAAATATTCAAGTTAATAATAATAATAAAAAAAATCAAGCACTGCAATATAGCTAAAAGATACACTGATTGGACACTTAAGTACTGGGACTGATGGCAGGAACACATTAAAAGCCTTTATTTTCCACAATGAAACCCTTATCCTTCTACAACACCAGAAAACTTTTATATATATATATATATATATATATATATATATATATATATACAGTGAAAACACCATAATTTATAACATACCATAGTTTTTAATCTGAGCCCAAGTGGTTAGTATTGTCTGGTATGATGGCACACCTGCCCAGTGCAAAGTGCACGTGTGTGTCCAGAAAAAAAAAAAAAATTCAGGTGACAAGAATGTGGAAAAAGAGGAACACCCCTCCATTAATGGTGGGATTGCAAGCTGAAACAACCACTCTGGAAGTCAGTCTGGCAGTTTGTCAGAAAATTGGATATAATATTATCTAAGAACCCAGCTATACCACTCCTGGGCATATACCCAAAAAATTCTCGAACATGTAACAAGAAAACATGTTCCACTGTGTTCATAGCAGCCTTATTTATAATAGGCAGAAGCTGGAAAGAACCCAGATGTCCTTCATGGAGGGAAGAATGGATACAGAAAATGTGGTACATTTATTCAATGGAGTACTACTTAGCTATCAAATAAAATGACTATTATGCAAATGGATGGAATTAGAAAATATCATCCTGAGTGAGATAACCCAATCATAAAAAAACACTCATTTTATGCATTTCAGTCCTCCTTAGAAGGGGGAACAAAATACTCAAGGATACTCATATTCTTTCTAACTTGGGCTCCATGGGAATTTGGGGTTAAAATCCTGGTTTGACAAGTTGTTTACTTATTGGTATTGATATTAATAAAAAGGTGATCAAATTATTTTATGAATTACCTCACTAAAGGCCATATGGCTCGACGATGCTGGCTAGTAAGAGTTTGTGGTTGTTTTTGATATTTACCATAGCAGGAAGCTCAGGTTCTCTTAACGTGAACTCCATGGGAATTTTGGGTTAATTTCCGGTTATGACAGATAACAAAAGCCTAACAGACTCATACACCATTGTTTAGCTTACTTCTCCTTTTAAAATTGTTTTAATTTTCATAATGGATGAGATTTTGAGTCTTGTTATATTATTCCTCTGGGACAGAGTACAAGATACAAGCTTTTCTGGTTACAGACTAAAGAACACGGTATTTGGGGGAAAAGGTTTTGTCTTTGTGTTTTTAGAAGGGGTGATTAGGCTCTGGACACCTTCCAGAGTTATATGAATCAGATTTGATAGAGGGAACCCACCTGAAAAACTAGATTCAAGAGAATCAAACAAAAGCTTTTCTTTTTTTTTTTTTCATCTTTATTAACTTGAGCACTTCTTATTTACATTTCAATTGTCATTCCCCTTCCTGTCATCCTGCACTTCTTTGCTTCATCCATCTTATCTAGTTTGGTGGCTGTATATGTATGGGCCACAAAAGGTTATCTTGATGATGCTAAAACATTTGTCTTGAAATTATATTTTGCAGAATGTACCTGCTTGAATTCCTAATCTCAAGGACTTTCATCGGGACCAATCAAGACAGACAGATCAGCTACAACATTCATTCCATTTTACCTACCCCCTTCCCCTCCCCCAAGGATATCTCAACACTCACATACAGCTTGAAGAAGTTATTGTAGATTAATTGCCTCAATTCCTTGCACTTTTCCGGGCTGAAGGTGGTTATTCTAAGGTTGTTTTTATGCGGAATTTAGAATTGGTCACAATTTAACAGGGAGGAATTAGCTAGATTGATTTGTACAGCCAAAATTTCATTTGGGAACTAAGCTAAAATCATATCTTTACCTTGGTATAGAATTTATGTCTTAAAAAATTTCAAAAGTACAAAGTTTGGATCCAGTCCTTCTATTGATGCCATTACAAACTTCCAAGTTGATTGAACATAAGAATTAGGGGCCAAATTTTACCAAAAGCGATCTACAGATTCAATGCAATCCCCATCAAAATACCAATCCAATTCTTCAAAGAGTTAGACAGAACAATTTGCAAATTCATCTGGAATAACAAAAAACCCAGGATAGCTAAAACTATCCTCAACAATAAAAGGACTTCAGGGGGAATCACCATCCCTGAACTCAAGCAGTATTACAGAGCAATAGTGATAAAAACTGCATGGTATTGGTACAGAGACAGACAGATAGACCAATGGAACAGAATTGAAGACCCAGAAAAGAATCCACACACCTATGGTCACTTGATTTTTTTTGACAAAGGAGCCAAATCCATCCAATGGAAAAAGATAGCATTTTCAGCAAATGGTGCTGGTTCAACTGGAGGTCAACATGTAGAAGAATGCAGATCGATCCATGCTTATCACCCTGTACAAAGCTTAAGTCCAAGTGGATCAAGGACCTCCACATCAAACCAGACACACTCAAACTAATAGAAGAAAAACTAGGGAAGCATCTGGAACACATGGGCACTGGAAAAATTTCCTGAACAAAAACACCAATGGCTTATGCTCTAAGATCAAGAATCGACAAATGGGATCTCATAAAACTGCAAAGCTTCTGTAAGGCAAAGGACACTGTGGTTGGACAAACGGCAACCAACAGATTGGGAAAAGATCTTTACCAATCCTACAACAGATAGAGGGCTTATATCCAAAATATACAAAAGAACTGAAGAAGTTAGACAGCAAGGAGACAAATAACCCTATTAAAAAATGGGGTTCAGAGCTAAACAGAGAATTCACAGCTGAGGAATGCCGAATGGCTGAGAAACACCTAAAGAAATGTTCAACATCGTTAGTCATAAGGGAAATGCAAATCAAAACAACCCTGAGATTTCACCTCACACCAGTGAGAATGGCTAAGATCAAAAGCTCAGGTGACAGCAAATGCTGTCGAGGATGTGGAGAAAGGGGAACACTCCTCCATTGTTGGTGGGATTGCAGACTGGTACAACCATTCTGGAAATCAGTCTGGAGGTTCCTCAGAAAATTGGACATTGAACTGCCTGAGGATCCAGCTATACCTCTCCTGGGCATATACCCAAAAGATGCCCCAACATATAAAAAAGACACGTGCTCCACTATGTTCATCGCAGCCTTATTGATAATAGCCAGAAGCTGGAAAAGAACCCAGATGCCCTTCAACAGAGGAATGGATACAGAAAATGTGGTACATCTACACAATGGAATATTACTCAGCTATCAAAAACAATGACTTTTATGAAATTCGTAGGCAAATGGTTGGAACTGGAAAATATCATCCTGAGTGAGCTAACCCAATCACAGAAAGACATACATGGTATGTACTCATTGATAAGTGGCTATTAGCCCAAATGCTTGAGTTACCCTAGATGCCTAGAACAAATGAAACTCAAGACGGATGATCAAAATGTGAGTGCAGATCGCTCATGAGAGACACAGCCAGAATACAGCAAATACAGAGGCGTATGCCAGCAGGAAACCACTGAACTGAGAACAGGACCCCTGTTGAAGGAATCAGAGAAAGAACTGGAAGAGCTTGAAGGAGCTCGAGACCCCATATGTACAGCAATGCCAACCAACCAGAGATTCCAGGGACTAAGCCACTACCCAAAGACTATACATGGACTGACCCTGGACTCTGACCTCGTAAGGTTGCAATGAATATCCTAGTAAGAGCACCAGTGGAAGGGAAGCCCTGGGTCCTGCTAAGACTGAACCCCTAGTGAACTAGACTGTTGGGGAGAGGGCAGCAAGGGGGAGGGTTGGGAGGGGAACACCCATAAGGAAGGGAGGGGGGGGGATGTTTGCCCGGAAACAGGAAAGGGAATAACATTGAGAAATGTATATAAAAATACTCAAGTTAATAATAAAAAAAAAAAAAAAAAAAAAGAATTAGGGGCCAAATAACAAATTCATGGCTCCTGGTTCACCATTAGAGTGTTTTTAAAATCTTCTCGTCAGAAATAGCTGAGAATAGTTAACAGACAACAGTCCAGATTACCTTATATAGATAAATGGTTTTCAAAAATGTCAGAAATCCACAAAATGTAACATTTAAAGTTATTTATCTTTTGTTGAGACATATATGCTCCTAACAGTTCCCCTTTGGTGGATTTAATGAAGAATCGAGCATCTCTACCTCCAGGTGAGGTAATACTTTGTGGCTAGGCAGCCACTGGGCAGAAACTGCCTATTTCACCTACAGACTAATACTGTCCAAAAAGGGACACATTATGCAGAATAGTTGACTGATAATCTTTGTGGAGCCAGGATTATCAGTCCTTCAAGATTTCTGCATTTCAAGGGTCTGTCAGTTGATCCTTGGCCAGAAGGCTGAATACTAGCATTCACATGTCACTAACAGAGGACTGTGCTAGTGGAGATTCGTCTCTACAACCAGTAGAACTGTCTCAGTTCTGGAAGCTGTGTTAGGCTTCCTATGTTTATAGATATTTGGTCCTACTCAGTATGTTTGACTTTGAAAATACATATTTAATTAGATAGTTATTAGATAGTATACAAGCTAGCCAAGATATAACAGAGATTTTAAGCCTTTCTTAAGCTAGAATGGATACCTAAATGTTCTGTTTAACTGATAAAATGTTGGACTGAGTGTTAGGTATATTTTATGCTTTTAATTACAAAATGATAATAGTTGTGCTCAGCTTATCTTTGAGAGAAAAGTTTTTTTTAATTAGACAGAAAGGGTGAAGTGTGGGTTGATGTCATTATGCAGGTGAAGGCAGGTACAGGATAGAATGAGGCCTGTCATTGGACAAGAAGGAAGGATGGGCAGAAGAAAAGTTTTAGAGAAGAGAGGAGACCGGAGTGAGAGGTAGAGCGGCAGAGAGAAGCAAAATGGAGGCAGATGTAAATGATTCTCATCATGCATCTCTACATAGATACAGGTTATTATGACTATTCTTAAGGGATGGGTGTGTACAGAATTTTGTGTGTCTAGATGAGCAAACCATATTTTATCTAGGTGAGTGGGTTATATCCTTATCAATTGGTTGTAAGTTAATGGTGTGGGTGTATTGCACATTGAGTGATTAGCATATAAACCTGGTTGTTAGGTTTGTTGAATTTGTTAGTCATGTTTTCACTGGGTTGTTGGGAGTGTGAGCAGAGTCCTTGACAGGAAGCTGTGTGCTAGGTTATAGAATGCTTGATGCTAGCATGGCCTGTGAAATGCAATGTGAGTCTCAGGTGTGCTAACAACCCACTGAAGGGACAGTGTGTTAGTGTATGAAAGCAGCAAGAGCGTGCAGATCCCAGCGGAGTGGGAACGTGCAGGAACCAGGATGTGCGCCTTTTTAATTTTACTGCAACACATCCCATATCCAGACACCAAACACACACACTATTGTGGATACCAAGAAGTGCTTGTTGGCAGGGACCTGGTAGATATAGCTGTCTCCTGAGAGACTTTGCCAGAGCCTGACAAACACAGAGGCTCCCAGCCAACCATTGGACTGAGAACGAGGTCTCCAATGGAGGAATTAGAGAAAGGACAGGAGGAACTGAAGTGTTTTGCAACCCATAGTTAAGAACAACAAAATCAACCAACCAGACATCCCAGAGCTCCCAGGGACTAAACCACCAACCAAAGAGTACACATGGAGGGACCCATGGCTCCAGCCACATATGTAGCAGAGAATGGCCTTGTTGGACATCAATCAGAGAAAAGATTTTTGGTCCTGGGAAGGCTTAATACCCCAGAGTAGGTGAATTCCAGGGCAGGGAGGTGGGAGCGGTGGGTGGATGGGCAAGCACCCTCATAGAAGCAGGGGTAGGGAGGATGAGATAGGGGGTTTCAGAGGGGGAAACCAGGAAAAGAGAAAACATTTGAAATGTAAATAAATAAAATATCCAACTAAAAAGGTAATGAGGTTTTTGTTCTACCTCAGCAGGAACTATGTGGCTCTCATGTTCAGTCTGCTAGTTGAAAGTCGCAGAAACAAAAAGGGAAAAGTGATTATAGCATTCATTACTATGTCGTAAAAGTTTCTTATGAAAGCTATCTAAGGGGGAAAGTGGAAAGATCCTAAGCAGGGAAAGGAAAAAAATTCCTAAGGGAAAAATTCTACTCTTCTTTTTCATCTCTTTGTTCTCAGTACTTATATATCTTTCAAAATACATGATCGCATGCTAAAAACTTCATCCGAAGTTCACATAAAAAGTAAAATCATAAATTGAAATAGAAATTTACAACAGAGAATGTTTACATGCATATTTATTAGGAGTAATTATCTGGCTAAGCATCCATCACCTGTCACAACTCCACAGGTTCACAGAAGGTTTAAAACCATAACTAAGGGGTTGGGGATTTAGCTCAGTGGTAGAGCGCTTGCCTAGCAAGCGCAAGGCCCTGGGTTCGGTCCCCAGCTCCGAAAAATAGAAAAGAAAAAGAAAAAACCATAACTAAGTTATTAGTGAAGTTTTGTATAGATAAACCTAGTCAATATTTAATCTTCTGTCCTAGCACCTATAGTAAACCATCAGTTCCCTTTTTATGACCTTTGGTTAATTGTTTTACAACTTCTTGGAAGTTCTGAGTAGGAGAAAGTCTGGTTAAGACATAAGAGCAATTAACTGGTGACACTTGGGAGACTGGCAGAGTTCTCATTGCAGTTTTGACTATGAGAAAAGGACCTAATGGCAGGCCTACTATAAAAGAGCTTAAAAATCACTGATATAATTTTAGGAATTCTTATAGGACCATCATTAAGACTTAAAAAGTTATCTATTTGTCAGTTTAGCATCACTACAAGACAGTACATCCTTGTAGATCTGCAGAGATCTGCTCCAAAGAGGTGAGCTATTACTTAGTGATTGTTATATATGTTTAATAACAGGAAAATCATACTAATGACAGGGATCTTTCCTAAAATGAAGAATTCTATGGCCTTGCCCAATAAAAGTGAACCTGTCGCAGGTTATATAATAATCTGAAGCAGGCCATCTCAGGAAGATCTACTGCTAGTTATTAACTTGTCCTATTATGGCTCCTGACACAACTGGATATTAGAGATGGAGAATCTGAATAAATGAGGCTTCAAAAGTCTATACAGTGGTGTTCTCATTTTTTTCTACAAGTTCCGTGCCTATATGATATGTATGGTGAGACCAAAGAAGGCCTGTTAAAGAAAAACTGGTATATTTTTGTTAAACAAAATGAAATTCTTATAGTTTCAAATTTTTGGAAGAAGTGAATCCTAACCAGGTAAAAAAGAGAAACTTCCTTAATACCCACAGGAAACGAGTTGGTTTTTGTAAAAGCTATGCCTTTAGAGATGAGTTTCTGACTCTCTCACTTCTCATGGGCAGACATCCCCTGCCCATCCACAGGTCAGAAGACCAGATACCCCCTGATCAATTATAGGCCATGCCTGCCAGAAGATCAGACCCAAACCTCCCCATTCCTCAGACCATAGCCTCCCCACACACAGATCCTCTCTCCTTCTCCTCTGAAAAGGAGAAAACCCCCTAGGTACCAGCCCATGCTGACACATCTAGTAACTGTAGAAATAGGTATATCTTCTCCCACTGAGGTTAGACAAACCTGTCCAGTGAGAAGAACAGGACCCACAGGCAGGCAACAGAGTCAAGCACAGCCCCTCCTCCAGTTGCTGGGGATCCACATGAAGACCAAGCTGTACATTTGCTACATATGTGGGGGGGGGGTCCATCCCATGTATGCCCTTTGGTTGGTGGCTCAATCTCTGGGAACTCCCAAGGGTCCAAGTCAGTCGACACTTTTGGTTTTCTTATGGAGTCCCTGCACCTTCTATGTCCTTCAATCCTTCCCCCATATCTTCTACAAAGCTCCCTGAGCTCCATCTAAAGTTTTGCTCTGTATCTGTTTCAGTTAGTGGCTGGGTAGAGCCTCTCACAGGAGAGTTATTCTAGGCTCCTTTCTGCAAGAATAACAGAGGATCACTAATAATATCAAGGATTGACGCTTATCCATGGGATAGGCCTCAAACTGGTTAGCTCATTCCCTCAGGCTCTACTCCATTTTTGCCTTGCACTTCTTATAGCCAGGACACATTTTGAGTCAAAGGTTTTGTAGATGGGTTAGTTAGAGTTCTTATCCCTCAACATGAAGTCCTCTCTGCCTAGATGAGGTGGCCACCTAAGGATCCACATCCCTCATAACTAGGAATCTCAGCTAAAGTCACCCTGGTAGGCTCCTAGAGTCTCCTTCATCCCAGGTCACTGGGATGTTCCACACCCTGTGCCGTCAGCAAACAGCTTTTCACTCTCCCAGCCCTCTCTCTCTGCCTCTGCCTGCATCTGACCTCCAACCCCATTCCCCTCCACACCCCCTCTCCCACTCAGTTTCCTCCCTCCATCCACCAGCAATGATTGTTTTATTTGCCCTTCTGAGATTCAAGCATCCTCTCTTGGGCCCTCCTTGTTATTTAGCTTCTTTGGGGCTGTAGATTGTAGTGTGTGGATCCTGTCCTTTATGGCTAATATCCACTTATAAGTTCGTACTGTGCATGCACTTTTAGGTCTGAGTTACCTCACTCAGGATGATACTATCTAGTTCCATCCATTGCCTGCAAATTTCATGATATCCTTGTTTTTAATAACTGAGTAGTATTCCATAGTATAAATAAAACACATTTTCTTCTTTGCTTGAGGGACATCTCAGTGGTTTCCACTTTCTGGCTATTATGAAAAAGCTGCTACACACAGTTGAGCAAGTGTTCTTGTGGCATGGTGGAGCATGTTTTGGATATATGCCCAAGAGTGATATAACTGAGTCTTGAGGTAGAACTAGTCCCAATTTTCTAAGAAGCTGCCAGCTTGATTTCCAGAGTGATTGTACAAGTTTACACTGCCAGCTATGGAGGAGTGTCCTGTAACTCCATATTCTCAACAGCATGTGCTTCCCTTTGAGTTTTAATCTTAACCATTCTGATTTGCGTAAGGGTGGAATCTCAGAGTCTTTTTGGATTGTATTTCCTTTAAGACTAAGGACATCGAACATTTCTTTAAGTATTTCTTGGCCATTAGATACTCCTCTGTTGAGAATTCTCTGTTTAGCTCTGTGCCCCATTTTTAATTGTGGTATTTGGTCTGTTAGTTCTTAAAGGTCCTTTCTCAATCTGCAGGCTGCTATTTATAATATTGATCACAGTGTCCTTTGCCCTATACAAGTTTTTCAGTTTCATGGTGTCCCATTTATTATTATTTTCATCTTAGTGTATGAACTGTTGGTGTTGTTCAGGACGTTACTACCTGTACCAATGTTTTCAAGGCTAGTCTCCACTTTGTCTTCCTTAAGATTTAGTATATCCAATTTTGTGTTGAGGTCTTTGATACATATAGACTTGAACTATATGCAGAGGGATAAATATGGATCTATTTGCATTTTCTGCATGAAGACATCCAATTGGAACAGAACCAATTGTTGAAGATACTTTCTTTTTTCCATTGTATAATTTTGGCTTCTTTATCAAAAATCAGGTGTTTGTAGGTGCATAGATTTAAGTTTGGTTCTTCAGTTAGATTCTATTGATTAACCTGTCTTTTAATACTAATAAGATGAGGGTTTTATTGTTATTGCTCTGTAGTACAGTTTGAAAGCAGGGCTGGTGATACCTCAAGAAATTCCTTTATTGTACAGGATTGTTTTACCTATCCTGGGTTTTTTGGTTTGCCACATGAGGTTGAATATTATTCTCTCAAGTTCTGTAAAGAATTGTGTTGGAATTTTGAAAGGAATTGCATTGAATCTGAGGATTGCTTTTTGTAAGATGACCATTTTTACTATATTAATTTTACTGATCTGTAGCATAAGAGAACTTTCTATCTTCTGATATCTTCTCCAGTGACTTGAAGTTCTTGTCATATAAATCTTTCATTTGCTTGGTTATAGTTACAAGATATTTCATATTGTTTGGGATTATTGTGTATCGCTAATTTATCAGCCCATTTATTGTTTGTATAAAGGAAGGCTACTCATTTTGAGTTGATTTTGTATCCAGCCACTTCACTGAAGCTGTAAGAGTTCTTTGGTAGAATTCTTGGGCTTGTGTATGTTTACTATCATATCATCTACTAATAGTGATACTTCAAGTACTATATTGAAGAGATATGGAGGGAGTGGACATCCTTGCCTTGTCCCTGGTTTTAGTGAAATTGCTTTAAGTTTCTTTCCATTTTTTTTTTCATGTTGGCTGTCAGATAACTGCATGTTGTCTTTATTGTATGTAGGAATGTGCCTCGCATCCCTGATCTCTCCAAGACTTTTAACATGAAGGGGTGTTAAATTTTGTTAAAGGCTTTTTCAGCATACAATGAGATAATCGTGTTTCTTTTTTAATTTAGGTTTGTTGATATGATGGATTAGATTAATGGGTATTCCTGTATTCCATTCATACATCACTGCGATGAAGCCCACTTGATCATGGCAGATGATGTTTTCAATGAATTCTTGGATTTGGTTTATATTTTCTTGAGTATTTTATATTAAGATTCATAAGATAAATTGGTCTGAAAGTCTCTTTCCTTGTTGAGTTTTTGTGTGGTTTAGGTTTTGGGGTGGCTGTGGCCTCATAGAATGAGTTTGGAAATGTTCTTTCTGTTTCTATTTTGCACAATAGTTTGATGAGCATTGGTAATAGCTCTTCTTTGAAAACCTAGCATAAATCTGTGCTAAAGTCATCTGGCCCTGGAGATTTTTTGACTTGTAATGACTGCTTCTATTTCTTTAGGGGTAAAAGACTCTTTAGACAGTTTGCCTTATTTTAATTTACTATTAATTTCCTTAATCTCTATCCAGAAAATCATCCATTTCATTTAGATTTTCAAACATTGTGGAGTACGGGCTTTTGAAGTAAGACCTAAGAATGCTTCAGATTTCCTCAGTGTCTGTTGTTATGATACGATTTTCATTTCTGAATTTATTAATTTGGAAACTATCTCTCTGCCTTTTAGCTAGCTTGGCTAAGCGTTTATCTATCTTTTTGATTTTCTCAAAGAACCAGCTCTTGGTTTCCTTGCTTCTTTGTATTGTTCTCTTTGTTTTTGTTTTACTGACTTCATCCCTGAGTTTGATTATTTGCTGCTGTCTATTCCTCTGGGTGTGTTTGCTATTTTTTTGTTCTAGAGCTTTCAGGTGTTCTGTTAAGTTGCTTGTATATGATCTCTCCAATTTCTTCATGAAGGCACTTAGTGCTATGAATTTCCTCTTCACACTGTTTTTATGAGTCCCATAAGTTTGGATATGTTGTGCTTTCATTTTCACTGAATTCTAGAAAGTCTTTCCTTTCATTCTTTATTTCTCCTCTAATCCAGAGATCACTGAGTTCAGTTTCAAAGATTGTAAGCTTTCTGTTGTTTCTGCTGTTGTTGAAGTACAGCTTTACTCCATGATGATCTGATAAGGTGCAAGGAGTTATTTTAATCTTCTCATATCTATCTCAGGACACTTGTTTTATGACATAATAACTGGCCAATTTTGGAGAGGTTCTGTGATGTGCTGAGAAGAAAGTATATTCTTTTGTGTTTGGGTGAAATATTCTATAGATGTCTCTTAGGTCCATTTGAGTCATAGCATCTGTTAGTTTCATTATTTCTCTGTTTACTTTCTGCTTCAATGGCCTGTCCATTGCTGAGAATGGGTTGTTGAAGTCCTCCACTATTAATGCATAGGGTTCAATGTATGATTTAAGCTTTTGTAATCTTTCTTTTATCAAAGTGGATGCTTTTGCATTTGGGACATAGATGTTCAGAATTGAAACTTCATCTTGGTGGATTTTTCCTTTGATGAGTATAAATTGTCATTTTTCCAACCCTTTTGATTACTTCTTGTTGGAAGTCTATTTTATTAGCTATTAGAATGGC
This sequence comes from Rattus rattus, assembly GCF_011064425.1. Taxonomy (NCBI): domain Eukaryota; kingdom Metazoa; phylum Chordata; class Mammalia; order Rodentia; family Muridae; genus Rattus; species Rattus rattus. The sequence goes on along the minus strand of NC_046156.1, from coordinate 144,579,510 downwards.
TACTTCAGTTTATTCCCTGGGTCCCTTTACTTGGAAAACCCCTTTGAAGACCTTTACTCTGAGGTAATGTGCATCTTTGTTGCTGATGTGTTTTTTTGTATGAAGCAGAATAATGAATCCTATTTGCTCATCTATTCTGTTAGTCTGTGTCTTTTTATTGGGGAATTGGCTCCATTGATATTGACAGATTTTAATGACCAATGATTTTTAATTCCTGTTGTTTGGATATTGTGTGTGTGTGTGTGTGTGTGTGTGTGTGTGTCTTCTTTTGCTTTTGTGTTTTATTGGGTGTGGTTACCCTACTTGCGTTGGAGTTTTCATTCTAGTACCTTCTGTACTACTGGATTACTGGAAAGACATTGCTTAAATTTTTATTTCTCATGAAATATCTTGTTTTCTTAATCTATGGTGATTGAAAGTTTTGCTTGGTATAGTAGTCTGGGATGACATCTGTGGTCTCTTAGGGTCAGCAAGACATCTATCTGTTCAGGTCCCTCTGGCTTTTAGAGACTCTGTTAAGAAGTCAATTCTGATAGATCTGCCTTTATATATTTGGCCTTTCCCCTTGAAGCTTTTGCTATTCTTTCTTTGTTCTGTACATTTAATCTTTTGATTATTACATGGCAGGAGAATTTCTTTTCTGGTCCAATCTGTTTGGTGTTCTGTAAGCTCCTTGTACATGTATAGGCAGCTCTTACTTTAAGCTAAGGATTTTTTTCCATAATTTTGTAAAAGATTAGGAATAAAGATATTTCCTAGGCCTTTTGAACAGGAAATCTTCTCCTTCTATTCATATTATCATTAAATTTAGATTTAATCTTTTCATAGTGTCCCATATTTCTTGAGTGTTTTGAATTAGAAAAGTTTTCACTTTGGCATTTTCATTGGTCAATATATTTACTTCTCTTATCATATCTTTTATGTCTGAAATTCTTTCCTCCACCTCTTGTATGCTGTTGGTGGGATTTATGTCTGTAGTTCCTGTTCTTTTTCCTAGATTTTTCATCTCCAGTGTTGCTTCCATTTGTGTTTTCTTTATTGCTTCTATTTCCATTTTCAGGTCCTGAACAGTTTTATTCATTTCCTTCACCTTTTTTATTGTATTTTCTTGTATTTCTTTAAAGGATTTATTCATTTCTTCTCTAAAAGCTTCTATCATCTTCATAAGAGTAAATTTAAGGTCATTTTCTTGTGCTCGAGGTGTGTTAGGATATCCAGGGCTTGATATAGTAAGATCTCTATATTTCTGGTGGTGTCATATTGCCCTCGCTATTGTTAATTTTGTCCTTAGTTGGCCATTAGCCATATTTGTCCTTGGTGTTGGCAGGCCTAATAGTCCCTGATGGCAACAGGCTTCTGAGAATGCAGATAGGGATGGTTGTCTCAGGGGGCAACAGACCTCTGGAGATGCAGGCTGAGCTAGTAGTCCCTGATAGCATCAGGCCTCTGGGATTGCAGGTAGAGCTGGTTTTCTGAAATGTCAATGGCCTTCCAGGGATGCAGGCAGACCTTGCAGTCCCTGATGGCTTCAGGCCTCTGAATGTTCTGGGTGGCAAAAGGCCTCTAGGGATGCCTGCAGAGATGCTGGTCCCTGATGGGTGCAAGCCTCTGAGACTACTGGTTGGGGTGTAGACCAGAAAATGGAGTACACGACATCCCTGGCCCAGGAGGATACTGTATACGGCCTCTGGGTACCCGTAGAGGAGGGCCCAGGAGCAGCAGATCCACTGCGTCTGAGACACCGCACCTGAAGGGACCGACCGGATAAACAGTTCTCTGCACCCAAATCCCGTGGGAGGGAGAGCTTAACCTTCAGAGAGGCGGACACGCCTGGGAAACCAGAAGAGACTGCACGCTGCACACAGTACTGACCCCAGAGGAAAACAAAAGCTATCTGGAACCCTGGCACGGAACCTCCGGAAGGGGCGGCGCAGATCTTCCTGGCTGCTGAGGCCGTGGAGAGCTCATGGGCAACACCCGAGAGCAAACCTGAGCCTGGGGACCACAGGTAAGACAATCTTTTCTGCTACAAGCGACTTGCCTGGGGATTCGGGTCACATACAGGCGGAGTTCCTCTGGGG